>NC_051100.1:8438785-8741785 GCF_901709675.1 Syngnathus acus
TCCCGCTGCCGTTGTGCTGAGGCGCCCCTGCGGCTATGTCGATCACATTAGGGGAGGAGAAGTGTCCAGCAGTCACAGCATAGCCTGAAAACACTTTGGGGTCAGCTGTTTCATTTGTTAGACTTTTATATTCCACATTAAGACATAATAGCAGCCTCTTACCAAGATAGCTGTATCTGTGGGAGTCGACATCATCTTTGTTTGGACTGTAGAAGGTGTCAGACGTCAGGTTGTAAACCTTGATTGTCCCAGTCCAGTAGTAAGACCCGGGGGCCCCCATCACCACCAGCTCCTGTAAATGAACCCCCACCACTTTCATTCAGATAATTCTCTCTTTGGGGCCATGAATTACCTTTCATCTGCACAGCTCAAGTGCCTCGGGGTGAAATTTTGGTTAACCGAAGGCCACAAACGGTTGCGCGCTATCTGCTGCTAAATCAACCGGTCGGAGGCCAAGAAGTGTGACGAGGAATGTGGAGCCCGTGCAAAATTGACAGCTGCGGGATGGCTTGTTCAGTCACGGCTTTGCACTGCGACAGCTTGGTGCAAACGTAACAGTGAGCGGTCAGTGACAATAAAGGCTCGCCACACATAATCACTTCCAATGTTTCTCTGACAGTCTCTCTTTTATTGAATTGGGCTTCACACAAATATGAAAACAAAAGCAAGCAACATCTTGCTTGGATGTGTCATCACGTTATTCTTGCTCAGTCACGCACGCGCGCACACACACACACCCAGTCCGAGCGATCCGTCACAGATGCCAAACATCTGGCGACCGGTGAGCTCGGTGCAGATGAGGCCAAGATTTAACAGTTGGACATCTTTTGAAGGAATTCCAAACATTCCTTTAGGAGCGAGGGCTTGTTGGTGGGGGTGGAGTGTCATTCAAATGACTAAATAGCTCAACAGTGAACCTTTGTCGATCCAACTGTTTGATGATTTCACTTTTTGTCCATTTAAAACTACATTCTAAACACTTATTTGAAATGAGAGCAAAAAAAGTTATATGATATAAAATCATCTATCTATTTCTATTCAATCTGCAAACCGTTTAATCGATGTAGTGCATTTCTACAGTTTAATCTATATTGTGTTTTATGGAACAGCAATTCTCAAATTGATTGTTGAACCTGGGCAATTTTTATTGGGAAAAAATGCTCAGTGCACTCCCAATGTTATGACAGAGTATTTGATTTTTTTTCGTTTTACCACAGTTAACTCATGTTTGTGTTAAATGACTTACCATTGGGTTTCAATATTAGCTGGTTAACTTATTTTTTACACTTGGATGACTGTAATGTGACACAGTAATGCAGCTGCAAACAGTAACCAATATGTATAATAAGTAAGACTACTTCAAACGTCACATTTGATTCCCCAGAGACGGAACATGCCTTTCAAAGAAAGACAGGTCTGTGATGGCCTCTGCTTAAATTGGCTCTGACTGCAATGTGAGACTTCTGAGCACCATCAGGAAAAGATTATATCGCAAATGTACAGACAAGATAATGTCACATTTTAACATATACCTTATATGGACTTTTTTTTTTTTGCACTCGACAGTACATTTCACAGAAAGACGCAATTGGACCGCATCTGTTCTACTCACTTGGGCCGACCGTTTAAGGATGGAGTGCTGTACAAAAAGCTATTGTGCGATAGTGGATGATGTCATCGGTCAGCAGTGCATCCCCCGGCCCCGCTATATTCAGAAAAGGGAAATGTGTGTTTTCTTAATCGTTTTTATCGCGGGGAACCACCCCAGAGGTGAGGAAAGGCCGCTGCAGCCGGCGGAAACATAAAATTGCAGTTATCGGCGACATGGATTTCTTATTAAGTTTGAGATTCCACTTAATTTCACAATCTAACATAAAAAAATATTCTCATGATCCCACAGAGTCAAAGAAGAAAAATAGAGCCTTGCAGTAGTGTTCGAACAAAGTAGAGTAAAATTAGGAGGAGTCATTTTATGCATTTGCGATGAAAACATGAAAATACACATCACTGCGTGTGTCACAAAGATTAGGAAGATGAACAAGCACCGTTACTGACCTCTTTAAAAACTCCCGCTATCCCAGCTTGGCAGGAACCGTGCTCTTCCCCATACTTCTGCTTATAATCTGGACACAAAAAAACAAACCACAAATTATTTCACTGTGTGCTTGATCCAACATTTACTGGGGTTTTCGCTCTCTCGGCATTCCATATGGAGTTAGTCAAGGAGCGGGTCACATCCAAGAGGAATCTGGGGGAGCGGCGTGTAGGCAGAAAGGAGCCGCGCAACATCCAACGAGACCACTCAATTTGAGGGGGACGCTCTCGGATTACAAAAAAAGCTCAACTCGAATCAGCGTAAAATGCACGGTAAGTTGAATACAAGACAAGTCACAAGTCCGCTGCTGCAGACTGGATGCGAGGCGAGCGAGTACGACCTGGTGAACGTCATTGGCAGCACAAATGCTGTGAATTTTTCACAATAGAGGTTAACAGATACCCAATCTCCTTTGAGGACTGACCAATGCATACTTTTGACTTTGTACTTTTGTTGGACTTGTGGAGGGGGGATCACAATTCACTCTACCTGTTTTCAGAGGCTCAAAAACAGATGTGCGCCTCTATGACGGCACCATGCACGCATGTCACGTGACTAAAATGGAACTACACATGCAAGTAGTAAACAAATTGCTTCCCAAGATGGGTGAGAAGTAAAAACAATATTTATATATGAATCATCCTTATATTGATAATAAATGTCCTTAGTTGCAGGCACGACATATAAATCACATCATTAAAATCGAAATAAACAAAAGCTGTCATTATCATTAGAACATAACACTGGATGATCCAAAAGCAATTTGGAGTTCAACCAAAACGTTTCTGAACGATTTACTACGTCGTGTGTACTGCTTTTTCTTTGGCTTTTTTGGTGATACCACCACGGAAGGATTTTGGTGAGAGAAAAGTGTGATGGTAACCATAGACTCTTAAATGGAACTTATTGCTGAACAATCAGAAAAACAGCAATGAAGTGCAAATTTCAGTTCCACCAAGAATATGGTATGAATTTACTTTATTTTAGTTTTATAACACAGTTGTTCAAGTGGTCCACTTTACGTACCTTCGTAACACGGAATGAGGGGTTGGGTCCTGCCCTGGAGAGATGGCGGGATGATCGAACAGTATCCATGCGGGAGGATATGCTCCGAGTCATAGTAGACGTTTTTCCAGCGGTGGGCACAGGCCTGCAGAAAATAAAACTTTTACTCTTTTAAACTGTGTACAGAAAGCAGATTGACCTCGACCGCATTGTGTTTGCTCAAGACGCTCTCGCGCTGGGCTGGAGTCAGTGGGTCTCAGAGGATGTGGAACCTTCTTCCATGACTCTGCAGGCTGCATAACAACGCGGGCTTTATGGCATTAAACATGCAGCGTGGACGAATTGTATCTAAATTTAAGCAATACAAAAGCTTGAGGCAACAAAAATGGGCTCCTAAAATAACACCCAAATCATTTGTATGGTACACTGGCTTATAAAAAGGGAGAATCGTCTCCTTCACTGCTGTGAAAACCCTAGATTTATTATATTTTCTTCCAATTTTTTTGTCCAATCAGATTTTACTCTTTACGTTGGCAAGTCACTTCACTGCCGTATACGCTATAAAAGGTTGAGTGTATTTACAAAACGACAGTGCCAATCTTTTAGGCCCAGGATTAATTGAGATTAACCTCACACATTTAAGTGGCAATAGAATAACCTCGCATATAAATGGCGCCACATCTTATTGTCATGTTCTTGTTCAGTGAGAGCCTTGGAAGAAACATCTGCCAAGCAGACGGTTCCCCCCTGATGCGTTGCAACATGAGCTCATTCAGATGACGAGAACAAAAAATGTTACGGGCTGTCGAGCAGCCTAGCAACACATTGGGATATGATGAGTCAGCACCTTTCTTTTATCATACACTTATCGAGACAGCCGCAACACTTTGCAGGTGAAGGTGGAGTAACTTCTCACTCACATTCCTGAAACAGCAGCCAGGGGTAACAGGATGCTGCAAAATCATGCCAATTGATTCCACCAGGGCATATAAAATATATTCACCGTAAATCCTCAGAGACATAAAGATTCCTCTGATTTTTCCTGCATGACGAAGAAGTCAGACGGAAGGCTTTTCGAGCCAATATTCGTATTTACAGTAAATCTGTGTGACTCACGATGATTTTGAAACTGGCTTGGACTTTTTCCTGCTTGTCTAACTGATGGTTCCCCTGCCGCCCATTATAAGAGGTTAATAAAGGACCACCATAGAGGGGTTGAGGTATGCACTGACAAAAAAATGGTGATTTGAATTTACTCAATTTTATTTAATCAAGTTGTTGCATTAAATAAAACGCATCTGGAGTCAAAGATATTTTTTTAGTAGATTATTAGTCTAACTGCCCAATGGGCTGATTTAAAAGACATATTGCAAATTGATGGCTGCTCTTCACATGTTTCTGAAGTAAATGAAGGAAGAAATGAATGAATTTCAAAATCACCACTATGTCAGGTGCGTCTGCAAGACACTCGAGCTGCCAAATAGGCAAAAGTGCAGCGGGCCTGTGCTGATATGGAAATCAGTATCCGCCGAGCGCAAATACGCTGTCTACTAAAATAGAGCTCATATTGTACGTACAAGCCGAAGAAGAATTTAAAGCTTTACCAAAGGGGAACAGCCAAAAACATGAGAGTCTGCCCTTGTGTGCGTTTAGTTTTTATTTTATTTTATTTTGGTATTTTGCTTTGTCTTTGAATTTTGTGATACTTTTCAATCCATGACACATAATAAAAAGACCTTTGGAATAACTTATGAATCAGTGCTACTGTATATAAATAAAACCGAATTGAGCTACATAAAAGAGCCCCCATGATAGGCAACTTATACAAGGCAACTGTTGTGTTAATGAGAGAAAACTAACGCATAATGTGAAACCACATGCTTGAACTATTTTTTGAAACAATGATGCCACTGTAATCAGGCCCAGCTCTCATTAATCAACTCACCAGTATTTTGCCATCGGCTCTGTTCTGACGCGCTAAGCTTACTCCCATCCACTCGTCATCTCTGTCCCCTTGGCACGTCTTCCCGCACGACTCTCGGGGCTTGTTTCCTGATGGACAATGAGAGCAGTTTGCAGACGTCACAACGTCAGGACAAAGGATGCCTTGCCGAAAAAAAATTGTCCGCTATTGTCGGACTTTTGGGTCTTGTCCTGTCAGCTTGGCAAACAATATCCTGATGCTTTAAAAACATGGAAGTTGTTTGTTTGTTTAAATGTGGTTGCTAGGTAGCTGCAAGCCAAGAGAATACATGTACAGTGGAATTGCTTAAGGAAAATGCTCCATAAGTGGCTTGATTTGGAGATCAATCAAGGATTTCGTGAGAAATAGGCCTCAAACATCAAACATAAGTAGGGGCTTAAACTTCATTGTGTCTAACGTCACACTAGATATTGACAAATCTTCAAAAAGATTAAAAAAAATCTCCATTAAAGTATTTTGCTTTATCTTTGGCTTTCTTGGTGATGCTACGGAAGGCTTATAAAACGAGACAAAACACACGGAATAGAACAAAGTAAATGAAACTTGTGATGATGAATCAATGTCTGTCTGCCCTGTAAAAAATGGGCAGTACAACTAACATTTTTGCATCCAAAAGCTAATTTTACCAAACAGATGCTGAGATAAATAGAAGATAAGGCTAATAGCTGATGAACACAGATTAGCTTGGACATAAATGATGCCGGGTTTTTTTGCCACATGGCTTTCAGGCATCTTGACGGCTGAGTATTTTTAATTTTAGTTTTCTTACACAGTGGCCAACTTCTCTTTACATTTGTAAAAGATAAAAAGTTTTTTGGGGGGATCTCCAATAAAGATTTTATGATAGTGGAAGTTTCAGCAAATTAATTCAGTTTTTATTGATTTCAAACGGGTCAAATTGAAAGTTAACCAGCATCCCAGAAAGGTTTGTGTTCAACTTTAGAGGTTTGATTGTATTGTGATAGGATGAAAGCATGACAGTTTTTTTTTTTCTTTTTCAAGCATGTTGGCAATGGGTAGGTTGGACACTTTGTTGTCTATAATGATCAAGATGATTCTTCCTGTTTGTCACCATGTGTTTTTGGTGACACGCTGATTATATCAAAGTCATGCACGAACCCCGGTGTTCTTCACAAGAACAGAAAATGAGGGTGGACGGTGGGTGGTGGAAGCTTTTTTGGCTCTGTCATATGCAGAAGGAAATATTAGCTGGGGAATAAAACATATTTATGTAGGCAAGTAGTGAGAAAAACTTCTGCACACAGAAGCCTCTTGTCTCGTGAATGTTGCAGGTTATGATTTAAAAAAAAAAAGACAAGTAAAGGGCTGCATTATTGTGATAAAACAAAACAGATGTTTGGAGGAGTTTTGTAGATTTTGGAAGGTGTCACAATTTATCACATAGCTGTGGCGTGGATGCTGCGAGCTCGACTAACCTCTTCCCAAGTCCATCTCTGTACAGCGGCGCTCCGGGTTGCTGTGGACTCTGCACTTGAACACAGCACCAGGAGCGTGCACTGTACTACTGTAGGTAGAGTTGGCTCTGGGAGCCCCTACTATGACCCTGAATAAACCAAGAGAGGGAAGAGGAGTGCGCACCATAAAAAGTCAATGAGCATCCCTCAAGTGTCTTTATATTCAACGCATCTCGTCATTTCTTAATAAATCAACAAAATAGTTAGATTGCGTGATTTCTTTTAGCTAATAAAATGTTACAAATGAGCAAAACAACAGCAAAAGGACAAATGGGACTCACCAGCGTGTGTTGTCATAATAATGCTCCAGCACAGAATAGCCAAAAAAACTAGAATTAGGTCCACGGAACACCAAGGGATGTTCCAAGTCTATATTGTATGAGAAAACCACAGAAATAGAAAGGCACACATGCAAAATAGTTTGTAGTCCCGTTTTTTGTCTCCGACGTGGAGCCATTCCTTTTTGCGTATCGTGCGTAATTGCGCAGTAAAAGTGTCCAAAGGGAAAACAAAGTCAGTTGCACGCTGGTCAAAAAGTTTCCAAAATAATGTGGAGCGTGGTTCCTGCTTTATCGTCGCACATAGGTTGTAATGGCAGGAGGAAAAACTTCGCCGAGGAAAGTTAACGGTCCACAGAATAACGGTGCGTCAGCTTCTCTCCATTCTGAGTCCATCTGATAAAGTTACAGTGGGCTGCCAGAGTTCCTGACGGGGTGAGATAAACGCGCACTTCCAAAAACAAACTCACATGAAGGAGTAGAGGTGGGACAGAAGTTTAAAAAAAATTAACAAAGTAAAAGCATGAGCGTTTGGAGAAATTGACGACGGAGTTGGTCGCAGTCGGTTTTACTTTGAAAGGGCAACGAATCTGGACTGTTGAGGCGTAAAAGCATTTTTGATTCACACGTGATTGCATTTCTCAATTTCTTTGGCACTGCGTTCGGGGAGCAATGTCGCCCTCTATCGGTTGTACACTAGTGAGTGCAAACCTCACTTAAATCACTAAAAACTGAAGGAGGGATGTTGCATGGGATAAATGAGGGCAATTGCATTTACTCTGAAAATCTATGGATGAGAAAGACATGGCATCAACTAGCAACAATTATATTATTATTATTTTGTGTGCAACTAAGAGCTCCACTCCCCGCTCACTTTTGCTTGACGTTGCCCTCTGGCAAATGCCACAGGACACTTAAGTCTGCAAAAGCCTACAAAATCAAAAGAGAACAGAGCTCTACCATACAACACAATACATTTGAGTTATTTTTGTGTTTTGTTTTGCATATTAATGCACAGTTATAAGTTGGAAAGATTCTGGATACTGTGGTTGTATAGCATGTCGTGCATGCACAAAAACCATAGGAAAACACGTATTCTTGTTTCATTAAAATGAAATTAGGCCTGAATAATATACAGGTGTTTGGGGGTCTGATTCATCTGAGTGCATACTTGCTATAAAAGCTTTATGGGTTTATTTATATCCTGCTGTAAATGTGCTCCCTACTGAGAGGGCCGTTATTGAAGGCAGCTGAGAACCAGAACTATTTTCTCTCAATGATGACATAAACATGAGCTAAAAAAAATTGTTTCTTGGGTCTATTCAGAGAAAATAACAGATTTGGATGACGTTTTTGATGGCACGTCACTAGCGAGTTGGAATATGTACAAAAAGTGATAGGGGGGAAAAAAAGAGATGAGCTAGGTGGTGGATATATTCTGTAAATAATATTTAATTTGTTATACAGAAAATGTATAGCAAGTTATATAGAGCCCTATAGTACAGTTTACATCTTAATACAAATTACAGTGTTGTTGGGGTTGGTGGGATGGAATACAAAGCTCGGGGAAGAAAAAAATGATCAATAGGCGTCTAACTTAAATATGTAGTGAGGGCAGAGGTCAAAAGGTCATTTACAGGTTTGCAGCAGAAGTGAACCAGACGACAGAAAAGCACAAGAAAACTTTAAAATCAACCGACTCTCGCCTTCGATATGTGATAACAGTACCATTTATTGCACACGCCAATCTGTATAAACACATTAAATAAAAATCATACCTCCTAAAACACCAGTTAATCTAAAAAAAAAAAAATGCAGATTTGTGGAAGATCTGTGTTTGAATTCCCTCATACTTGTAGTGTTACTCATACATACCAAACTATACAAAGCGCACTAAAATCTCAATTGCTGGCCATTCATACGTGCATACATACAAATACATAATGGGGAGAGAAGGGTTTCATTAAATCCTTGGCAGTCTTCCCTTTCAGCAGCAGCAGCAGCAACAGCATGATTTTCATCTCAAAGCATCAGACGCTCAACCAATGCTGCAGAGAAACAAACATCAATCGTCTGAACACTGCATGATTGTATTCTGTAAATAAGCACTTGACGTCTATTGACCTTTATGCCTAAAGTCATGTACAAGCCACTATCAGGCTTTTGTCATTCACAAACATTTCGCCACATTTGTTAAAATTGTCAGTCTGACCTGACAGTTGTGCGTCAGTAAAAGGACGTTTAGAGAAAATAAATATATCAGTCTTCTCTGATCAGATATTGTATCGCCAACATAATTTTAAAAAAACCACCACACCCGAGGAAAAACAACCAAAGACAAAAAAGCTGAAGAAATCAGGTGTCAATAATTCCAGTCAACAAATTTTTAGTAATCAGCCATTCAAGTAGTTTTCTAGATATTTTTTAAAGTATCTGTTTTTAAATGAAATAGTTAAGAAGTACCGTATTTGTACCACCTTACTTGTACAAAGGTAAAATATGTTTATATTTATGCAAATTAGACAAACTTCCAGTCATAAGGTAAAAATAAAAGAACAGCCCTACCATTGCTTTGGACTCCTCATTGTCCAAAACCTTTTGAGCCTGGTCTGGAGGAAACTTTAGCATGGATGTTATCACTTTGGCCATCGTCTGCGAGTGAAATCAAAATAAAAGTTGAAACTCAATAGTTAGTTTAACATCATCAACAAATGTATGTTTACTCATTAGTTTTATGTCACGCAGAGAAACATAGCTTTAGCACAAATACACAGGATAAAATATACGTGTGATGCACTCATCCTACTAAAAAGAAAAAAAATCAGAGACGATTAAGTATGAGAAAAAAATCCTGTGCATAATCAACAGCAGGCCTATCTTGCCAGGGTGCATGCACCAAGCCGTAAACGGGGATAATCAAGAACAGGGCTGCCGAACAGAGAAACCCAACTGCGTGTCTAACAATAAACAAGCGCAGTGTGTCTTTAAATGTGTGCGTCATGCAACACATATGTGCTCCATGTCTGCCTGCGGGACATCCTGCACACAAGGAACGCTACCATGCTGCTATAAACACGGACGCTCTGGAAGCTGCTGGAAAAATCCTGCTGACTTTAGGACCATGTCAACAGCACTGTTAATTAGAGGGATCGATGCCAATTAGATGTTGACACACATTGTGTGCTGCAGACCTCCATTATCAGGTACTCGTGTCATTAGGTAATGTTCCCATAAAGTCCAAACAAGCTAATGTGGACAAATTTGGTCACTCCATTAGGGTACAGCTGCTGCAGCTTTGCAGTTTTCCATTCTGATGTTAATTACAACATGTCTATTATTTTGTAATTCTGTAAAGCTTTGTACAGGAAGACTGAAAGATGCTCTCATGCCTTGGCTTTAAAGTAATATGACACAACAGGCAATTAAAATATCTTAAGTATATGTTTAACTGAATTACCCATTTTTGCCATGATGTGTATTTTCCTTACCACAATAAATAAAGCAGAGGAACAAATATTGAAATAAGAATGGGTTTGTATTTTTTTTCCAATCTCCACATTTTAAACCTTCCACAGTTATGAACGTTTGGTTTATTTCAAATATTTTTATTGATCTATAAAATATAACAAAGCCCACTTCAGAAATGAGAAAACAGGGAAATGACTATGTTTCTGTGCCAATGTCAAGAGTTCTCAGTCCAGTTGGAAAAAAGATTCAGTCGCATTGTTGGTGCACTGTTATTAAAGAAATAAATATAAAATCGTACTTTTGTCTCACGTCCCATCATGTACTCAAAAAGCACCTTCCTCAGGTACTCCATCTCAGTGGCTTCGGAGAGCAGCTCAGGATTGTTGAGTGCAGCACCTTTGGGGGTGCAAAATAAAAGTTAAGCGAATACAGCACGCGAATGTGACTAATGAGCCAATGACATACCCTAAGTGTCAGAAATGTCTGTTGTAAGAGACCCCCCCCCCCCTCCTTCCTCCTAGTCCTACCAAACAATTGGCGCCACTTTGCACAGTGGCACGGGTGCAAATTAAACACTAAATAAAAGTGGAGGCTTGCGAGTCCAAGCTCAGCGTGAACAGGCCTGCAGAGCATTTTAATCCATCGCCTAAAGGTACATAACATTAAAGTTCCAAAATCAATGCTGCACATTGCTGGTGAGGGCTGTTAACACTTACCACTGGCATACAAAGATTTTATTACTATTTTAACCAAGTGCAGATCAGTTTATTCTGTGCCTGAGATAGCAACACAGTTATGTTATAATAATTATATTACAATGAGACATATATATATTACCCATGCGCCAAGCATTTTATGATGAATAAAATCATCAACATGATGTCATTATATTGTACTTGTGTATCCTTAAAAAAATGCTTGAGAGGAAAAAACAGATTCAGAAGATAACAGCAGTTGTGAGTCAGAGTGACGAATATAATAATTTAACATCCCAACCTGCAAAAGTCATTCTTTTCATGAATAGCTGCTTCACAGAACCCCCCCCCCCCCCTTCCACCTTTCACCTTCTGACAGAAGCTTCACTTTCTTACAGCAGCAGCAGCAGCAGGAAAAGTTCAAAAGGGGAGAGTAATTCACTTGATCCCATGACAGGTTTATCATACTGTACACATGAAGACATGGCACTGATTTATAATCCCAGGGGGGTTCAGCTACACGACGACCCCAAATACCTCTTATGCTAACCTTGACCAAAGGGCAGTTCAAACCGCAGAGCTCAACTGAGGCCTCAATCATACTTAGCCATACTGTCCTCTAAAGCACGTGGCCACATGCCACAACACCCCCACATAATACCTCCGCACATCCTGTGTCCCCCTCAGATGTGTAAGGAGACATGGCCGCTGACAGATAAGCTTATATGCATGTGCTCCGGTCTAGGTGCTGCAGTTCCGTTTTGAAAATTTGGTGTTACCCAGCAACAAAAAGGGAAATGGAATCCAGAAGCTGAACTAATCAATTTGCAGTGTTACCTTTGTATGCGCTTCCCAGATGAGTTACGACTGCATTCCGGTGGAAACATTTAATCTTGTCCTCGAGCGAGTGAATCTAAAAACAAGCAGAGAAATTACCATAAAACAAAGCATTTGACCCCAGCGGGTTAATTTCCTCCATTAGCTTAATTGATATGTGGGACAAATGAGAAGCATTTTGCTGAACGTCCTTGGGGATCGGGATGTTTGTGAGAAAGATGATATATGGGAGAGAAACCGTGGGAGGCGTTGCTCTGATTGTTTATGTGGCTAACAACAAATGTAAACAGATGTGCAGTAATTAAGTCGTTGCAGCGGGAGGGCCGTAGCGCTGGCTGGAGGCCACCAAAGCATGGCAACACACTGCTCCAGATTTGCCGTTCACTCGTCCCGAAAAGCACACTTGCAAATAGTCACCTTCTCAACAAAGCTCTGCTCCTTCAGCCGAGCTTCACTCAGCAAAGTCGTCTTCTCGGCAAGTTGGGCCTGCAGTGCAGAGGGATGAGAGGAAGGGATCAGTGAGAGCTCCAAGGGTAACATCTGAACAGGAAGCGAGGACACGTGTGTTCTTACAATCAGGCTATGGAAAACACTGCCAGGCCAAAAGAATTCCGCCTTTGGAAACAAGCTACTTAACCTTAACTGATGCTTTAAGTAGTTTCACGTTGTCCTAACGAACCCGTCGAGCAAAAAAAAAAAAAAAAAAATCTGTCAAGAACTAATGAGATTGCAAATATGATTTAAATTGGGTTCATTTCTTCTCAGCTATTAAACAGTAAAAAAAAAAAAACTGAAGAAAAAAAACAATACAATGTGTGTTCAATGAATGGCATTTCCAAATTTGATTATTATTATTATTTTTGGGGACGGTACAAAAAGTAATTCGGGTTGGAAAACATACGAAACATTTTCACAATGAAAAACTCAGAACATACCTGCAGTTCCTCTGAGCTCATCTGCGTCAAAGGCAAAAGAAAACAAATATGTATTTAGGTCATTGGAATGGAATATGTTGTGTATGTACGTACATAGCAATTCAAAATTGGAGATATTTTGTATTTTTAGTTTTATAACCCAATTGAAACTTTTAAGAGCCCAATAATCCAATCATGGTCTTTTTCTCCTACCAAAAATACCAAAATAAGGATAATTAAAAATAGGATGATGGGTTTAACAAGTAAAATACATTTTCAAGATAGGCACCAACCATCCTAATGCAGTTTCATATAAAAATCTAATCAGCATTCTTTTCTCGAACCTTTTTGATCGTCTACTATACAATTTAACGTCCTTAACATTTGTCCACAATAGTGCACTCAACTTCAACTCTTGTAGAGGAGGCATGAAATCATTCCCAAATTCTGCCGCTGTAAATCCTCAATTAAGTTCCACAATTGCGGACAGCCCCACACACAAACACAACATCCCATGTCACAATATGTGCAGATTTTTTTACGGGCCCAGCTGCTTTTATTTTCCCGACCCAAGCATACTGTCGTGTTCCATTTTTAAAAAGCTCATCTTCAGTGAAAATCAGTGGCTTTGTAGGCTGCTAAACAGATTTTTTTTTTCCCCCTCCAATAAACTCACATCTGAGACTAAACTACTCCAGACTCTCACCAACTTTATTTGCACATTCTGCTAAAAGGAATGTTCAGAAGGCATGTTTTGGAACTAAGTGAGTCTTGAAAACCGGCGTATTGGTGTGCCGTCTCAGCGGAAAGACACACTGACCCACTCTTCCGATGACGAATGGTTTCTGAGGCCCTTTGCAGGGGAAGGCCTCCCTGAGCATTAAACTATACAATCCGTCCATAAAGTTATTACCTCACAGGGGAAATATGCCATAGAGAGACTAATTCTTGTAAATCTGAGCGAGTGTGGTAAAGATAGAGGAATCAGCACTTGGATCTAAACAGTGTAACATCAGCTGGGTCAAGCGTCTCCCTGAGGTGCTTTTGTCCTACCTGGCCGCTTTCCAGTGTGCATTTTCTTGCATGATAGTGTTGCCGAAAGAGGCCAGGGTCTTGAGTCACCTCCGAATAATAATTAAGAGCAGGGACAGAGTCTGGCCTCAGCCTCGCAAGCTCTTGTTTTCCAAAAAGAACATTCCTGAGCCATTCAAATGAACCCCGCAGCTTCCGATACACTTTGGAGAGTCGCCACTCGGCTGAGGCCGAAGAGACGGATTGGACTCGAGTATGAGAGCAAAGTTGAACTTTAAGGAAAATTTACTGGAACCACTTGGCGACTTTTAATACACAGTAAATCTTTTTGACGTTAGGTACCTGAGACGTGTCGTGGCTCTTAGCTTGTAGCTCCTCCAGTTCTTTCTGGACCTGCCACACTCGAGTCCCCATCTCCTCCTCTCGACTCTGAAGAAAATGACAACGACTGAGTCATTTCCTATGTATCACGAAAGCATCACGACTCAAGTATGTTGGTCTCGTCACGGCCTTATTTCAAAACTCCCACCCTTTAAACATCTGATGGAGCTTGGCTCGAATTATTTTCTTCAGTACCTGTATCACCTGTTCATATTTCTGAACTGTTTTGTTCAAGTCTTCCTCCCTCTGGGCAATCACTTTCTTCAGCTGATTGGTTTCCTCCCGATGGCTACTGAGAAGCTCCGCCTCCACAACCTGGGCCTTACCTGCAATGGGTAACAACCAAATTGAGACACTAAAATCCTTCCACGAAAACATCATACACCTACCGATGGTTTCTTTCACTGCTGTGTCAACCTCTTTCTCTTTTACGGCTATTTGTGTGTTGAACTCCATCATTAGCTGCTTGATTGCCGAGTTGTGCTTCATTTCAAGGTCTTCTAATTCTAATCTGTTGGGTCAAAAAGTAGCATGATGATAACATTTAGTTCATGGCACACCTCAATAATCTAATGACAGCTGTCTAAAAAAAAAAAAAAAAAGACATTTTGAAGGCAAAACTTACTTAAGCTTCTGTTCACTCTCGTCCATCAGCTGCTTCTTTGCATATTCAAGTTCCTGCTCGTGCTCTTTCCTCATTAATCGGATGTCTTTCTGTAACCTGGTGAAATCTTTGTGGATTTTCTCTTTCTCACTCTTCATGTGATTTAGTTTGCTCTTGAGAGCATCGAGAGAATCCTCATCCGGTTTGGCTAAGTGGTTTTCCATTTCATTTTCCAACACGCTCTTTGTTTGTTGAAGACTATTTCGTTCCGTTCTGCTGTCAACTTCGACTGATGTGTGGGCCTGCATCGAAGCAGCTTGATGTTGCTCAAACTCAACAACCTTCTGTTGGATTTCTTCTTTCAGAGCACTAACTTGTTCAAGAAGCTCTTCTTTCTGCTCTTCAGCTTCTTTAAGCCTCGATTCAACTTCAAGTGCTTCCGCTTGTTTGAGCTTCATTTCATGGACTGAATCTTGAAGTGCCGAGAGCTTCTCTTCATACGTGCACCTCAGTTCCTCGAAAGACTCCTCCAATGTCCGCTTCACGTGAGCCTGTGTCTGTTCCAGTTCCTTTGCCTGCACTTCTTTGAGCTTGACAAGAACCTCCTCGAGAGATTTGTTTTTTGCCTCTAATGTGTCAATGCATTCTTGACTGGAGATTTCATTTTTCTTGAACTCCTTGTGGCTCGCCTCGAGACTCTTGATCAGCTCATCTTTTTCATCGAGCTGTGACGTCAGCTGCTTCTTGATTTGTCCGATTTTTTGTTCCGCTTTCTTCTTCAGCTCGGATATTTTACGACTGCTCTCTGTTGTCAACCTCTCCTCGGTTTCTTTCACACACTGCTCTTTGCTTTTCATCATTTCCTCTTTCAACCTTTCAAATTCCTCTTCCTGAGTCTTGAGTTGGTTTTTGCTCTTTTGGTTGTCCTCCTCGAGATGGTGCAGTTTTCCTTCCAGCTCTTGCTCTAGATGCCCGTTGCGTTGAAGCTTTTCAACCAATTCTCTCCTCTCGTTCTCCCTGATGCTATGCTGCTGCGTGAGGTCACGTGAGAGTTGTTCGCACTCTTTTATCTTCAAGGCCAACTGCTCCTGGAGCTCACAGAGCCGAAGGTTGGCACTCTGCAGTTCCACAGTCAGCCCGCTCACCTTCTGCTCCTTCTCGCTCAAAACTTGGTCCATCTCCGACTTGCTGATGGACTGATTGTCAAAGCTCATCGTGAGCCTCTGCAAAGCTTCGTTCTTCTCAGAGACAAGGCGTTCCAGCTCTTCCAGTCTGGTCTTCAAAGATGCTACAGTGTCGTCACTTTCAGACAGACTAGCTTTGAGAGCCTCGACCTGCTCCGAAGTGGACTCTCGCTCCTGCTTTAACCCCTGAAAGGTCTCTTCCATTTCAACTAATGCTTTTTGTCTCTCCTCTTCGTGCTGTTGCTTCAGCTCGAGTATGGCTTTCTCCTTACCGTCTACTTGATGTTTCAAGTCACTGATGATGCTTTCCAAGTTAACCACTTGCAACTCATTTTCTTTCAGACTCATTGATATGACTCGGTTTAACTCCTCCGTCTTCTGAGCCGTTTCACTGGCCGAAAGAGAATTTTTCTCATTCTCAATCGTTAAGGCTTTGATTTGCTCCATGTGAGCATTTACCTGAGCAGTCGCCTGTTCTAATGAAATGCATAGTTTGTTATTCTCCTCACACTTCTGGCGGAGATTCTCCTCTAAAGTGCAAACTCGATCTACTTTGTCAGAGAGAACATTTTTAAGGTGCGCAATATTTTTCTGGCTACAAAGAAGTCTTTCTTTTAAATCCGAGACTCGATATTCAACTTTCTGACAAAGTTCAGCGGCCCCGTCGGCCATTTTGCACTGGACGTCATTACAGTAATGCTGCATTTGGTTGCTGATCATAATGAACTGCTGTTGGAATTGGGCTTCCAAAGCCTCTCTCTGAACTGCATCTTCCGCAGATTTAGTCTGCAAGCCCTCACATTCCTTCCGTCTGGAACTTTCAAGGGCTTGAAGCTGCTTCTCCATATCCACCAAATTATCGGACAATGTCTTGATTTTTTCTCTGCTCTCTTCGTCTGTTATGTTGAACTTGTCCTGCAGGGAGTTTCGCTCATTCAAAGCCTGCCCGAGGTTCCTCTCCACTGACTCCAGTTGCTCTCTCAGCATAGCGTCACTTGTTGACAAACCTTCGAGCTTGACACCTACATGGTGAAGTTCTTCTTTTAGTTTTTGCACTGTTGTTTCTTGAATCGCAAGCTCCTCCTTTTGGTTCTTCATTACAGTAAGTAGTTGCTCATTGTCTTCTTTGCTGCTGTTGAGTTTTAAAGAGCATTCTTTCAATTCTTGTATCTTTTCCTGGAGTATGTGCGAGTGTTTTTCCGTTAATTCCTCCTCCTGCTGTCCCAATTTCTCCTGCCAATGGCGCTCCGTCTCAGCGAGCTCGTCTTTATGGCTTTCCCGTAGTTTCTCCACTTCCCCCAAATGGTTAGCTTGCAGCTCTGCCATTGTATTGCTTAAGCCTTGGGAATTTTTTTGGGCCATCTCTAAAATTTTCTCTTGAACTTGCTGCTCCTTTTGTTGAAGCTCTGCGTCTTTCTTTGCAAGTGCCATCTTCATGGATTCTTCTTTCTGCTGAATCTTTTTCTTAAAGTGATCTTGCATTTCTTTGGCTTTTTGTTTGATCTTTTCCATTTTAGTTTCCTGTGTTTTCAGTTTATCTTGCATCTCGGCGATAGTGTCGTTCAGCTTCCTTTCATGAGCAGCTTTTTCATCCTCTAATTTTTTCAGAAGGCTTGTTTGCTCTTCCTTTTTAGTGCTAAGATCTTCACTGTGCAACTTCTCCTCGGCGAGTTCGTTTTTGCTCTGCTGTAATTGCTGCTCTAATTCTTGATGTAATAACTCTTTGTCTTGACAGTCTTTTTTTGCCACTTCAAGCTGATGTTGCAAATCTGTCAAGGCATTCTTGGACTGCTCAAGATCATTTGAGAGTTTATTTGATTCTTCTTTAACTTCTTTCAAGTTTGAATTTTCCAGCTGGAGATGTGATAAGGATTGCTGCAAATCTTCCAGTTGCTTTGCTCTGACATCGAGCTCTTCGAGACTGCAATGCGATTTTTCTTTTAGAACTTCCTCTCCTTGAACGAGCTCTTTAATTTGATTTTCCTTTTCTCTTAAAATAAGGTTCAAAGCATTAACTTCCTCTTTCAGCGTTTTCTCCATCCCCCCAAGTGACTGTTCATGCACCAGCTTAATATTTTCCATTTCTGCACTGTGCTTTACCACCAGATCCTGCAGAGCTAAATTATGCACATCTTGTACTTCAACCAACTTCAGTTCCAAAAGTTGTTTACTCTTCAAAATTTCAGAGAGCTCAGCTGAAATTGCTTCATGCTCAACCCGCTTCGCATCCAATCTCTGACTCATCTCCTCTGTGTGCAGACGAATCTGCAGGTCTTTCTCTTTCAGAAGTGTCTCCAACTCAACCCTCTGTTTTTCCTTGAGCTCTTCCAGAGCAGCATTGTGCTGTTGGGATGAAGCGTCCTTGTGCTTTTCCAGCTGTGCCCGGTGCTCTTCCTCTAATGCTGACATTTGCTCTTTGTGGTTATCCTTCATCTTGTCCAGAAGATTGGACTGCTCATCTGATCCATCTTGGGACATCTTTTCCAGGGAGCTCTCCAACTCCATTATTTTCTGAAGGCATAGGGAGATTCATTCAATGCAGAAAAAGATATAGTTCATCAATCACAACAGACAATATTATAAATAAAAATATTTAAAAGAAAAATAGCTGACAATGTTGCGCTTCACAGCACAAGTTGGAAGCATAAAACTACCACATGACAACCTTCAAAGTTGCCTATAAAAACCACAACTCACAGTTTTTGCTACTTCCAACTCTTGCCGCATCTCTTTAACTCTATTCTCGCCCTCTGCAATAAGAGCCGTCTTCTGCAACTCTGCATCCTCCAGCGCAAGAGCAGCCTGCTGCTCTTTTTCCTCGATTCGCTGAGCAAACTCCTCTTTACACTGCTCCTGAAAACCCGTGCAGCAATCCCATGAAATGGTGACATAGTTGGGAGGAAATGATCAACTTTGACACCTACCACAGCTTTGCTGATTCTGTCATTTATCTCCTCTTCTTTGGCTGCCAGGGCTTCACTGTGGGATTTTTGCATAATGGCCTCCCTCTCTTCTGATGATTTCTAATGTTGAGGAAAAAGATAAAATGGTGATTTTGTGGCTCATAAAGTCAACTGCTTGACCAAAATATTGATGAGGGGCAATCAGCTTTAAGTGCAACGCTGGACGGAGGTATTGTACATATAGTGCAGATATCATGCTCTAACCTTCATGATTGTGACAACTTCCTGTTTGACTCGTGTAAGCTCCTGCTGCAGACTCTTCCTCTCCTCTTCATTGATTCTTTCCGATTCACTCATTTGGTCCTCCATTTGAACCTGCAGCTGCTTTCGTGCTTCCTCGGCCTTATGTGCTGCACTCAATGCCCTCTCAAGCTCTTCAAATACTACAAGAAATGCACAAATAATAAACACATGAATAGATTGTTACTCCAAGATGTTCCATATGTGCTTCCAGGAAGTAATTTTTTACAGGAAGTAATTTCACACACCTGATTTCTCAGCCTTTTCCTTCTGGTCCTGCAGCTCTTCATTCTGGGCATTGGCCAGCTGGAGCCTGGAGCGGAGCTGTGCAACCTCCTCTTCTTTCATTTCCAGAGTCTCGTGCATCTGCCGTTTTGTCTCAGCAATCACCATACCCTAAAAGCCATTTACATTAGTTTTGTCTTAAATTTAGTGCAAACATTGAGTGGATGAAAAACATCAAAAATTCAAAGCTCTTCCCACTGACCTTGTCCTGCTCTAGCTGTTCATTTTGGTTCTTGACATCACGCAACTGATTGATCAACTTACTCTTCTCAGTCGTGTGTCGTTCCTACAAATTATGAACAAAAACAAATCTCACCAAATTGTTCATTCACTTTTGATCTTTGGACATAAATTGTAAATGGTTATGATAAGTTTCACTTGCTCCACCACCCACAAGCCAAACCGCCGTGTAAAACCAGATAAACCCAAAACACTGACCTAAATTACAGCCCAGTTTAGTGGTAGTGGCTTGTAGAAGCAATGTACGTTTTACGACTGTTGGCTACGACACACACGCAGACCGGACTAACTCCCAGGTTTGAGTTTATGAGCATTAGGACCAACACTGATAGCATAGAGAGTACGAATAGATTCCTGTTTTATGATGCACTTCAAGTGTGCTTTGTCAAAGATTTTGCAAGATCATCTGGTTTGTGTTAAGAGGGACTAAAAAACATCCGAGAAATGACAAAAAATATTATCATTCCACTGAGGCGCTAACCCCCCCCTACACACAATGATTCAGGCATGTCACAGTGACACAGCATTAGCAAACATCCTGGCTGAATCCAGGAGTGTTTGGATTGAGCGACTCAACACCACAGTGTCACAAAAGTCTGTGTAATATTGACTCGGACAGCCTTTCTCAAGAAACTATTGATTACTTGCTCTGATTGGCTTTATCTCAGCCTAAGAGAGATATTCTGTGGGAAAATATGTTGGGATGATAACCAACATATTTTGCAAACCAACTTGTAATTGTGACATGAGCTATGAGCTATTGTGACCCATTTTTTGAAAGTGGCAACGGAAAGGCTTATACACACCTTCATCCTTTCCAGTTCTTGTAGTCTCTCCTGCAGCTGCTCTTGCAGAGTTTCATTCTCGCTACTCATGTGGACGCTGCGCTCCTTGTGCACACGTATAATTTCTTTGCACTTCTGTAGTAGGTTCTCTTGTCGCTTCACTCGCTTCTGCAGCGCTTCCATAAGTTTAGCTGGATCACTGACGCCCTCTTCTGTAATAAAATAGAATGCACCATTTAAATCCAGGTTTGTGTTCAACTGTACTTTACGAAGGTAAAAATAAAAACACACCCTCAGGTACTTCAGGCTCAACTTCTTGGTCATTTAAAGGCCTGGTGGATTTGGATTCTGCGGCATCTGTAGAAACGGGCAGCTCACCCTCAGCCACCAAAGCACCGTCAGACACTCCTTTAACTCGTTTCTTCAGCAAAGCAACCTGTGTCAAAAAGAATTTGATTACAAGAAAAGCAAAAACGGAAATATAAGACAATTTGGAGTCTTCAAAGTCTTCATTTAATGCAAGTAACAAAATCCACAATGAGCACTACTCCTTCCCTACCTTTTGAATAGTCAACATGACAATCTACAGTACACAATGAAGTAGTTACCTGAGTTTGCAGGACAGTAATCATCTGGTCTTTCTCCTCCAGTGTAGCATCAAACTCGTCTTGAAGGTGTTTCTTTGCCTGCTGGTCCATTTGTAACTCCTAAAATCATTCTAGGGTTTAACATCACTTAACCATACAAAACACATTAAATAAATAAAAATGATTGCTCTTAGGAGACCATTTTTTTTAATATAGCCTGACCTCTCGTAGTTCTCCTATTCTGCGCAGAGCTTTGTCTTGACACTGGCTTAGGATGGCCTTCGCAGGAAAAATTGACATGTTTATATAATAAATTTTTAAAGTGGGGGGGGGGGGGGGGGGGAAACACGACGACGGATTTTGCAGGAGGTTACCTGTGTTTTTTCTTTATCTCGCTGCACTGTGCGATATGCAGTAACCAGCTACAGGGTAGACAATGAAGTTAATTAGGTAAACTAGTCAACAGAAATGACCTGAAGGCGACTCACCTCCGAGTACTTCCCGCGATACTTCCCCAGGCTCGTCTCCACTCGGACCAACCGATGCAAAAGCTGCTCTTTGGGGAGAGACTCTGCATTCCCTGGTGCCTCCTCAGCTTCGCTCTCAATGTCTGAAGGTGGGTCATACGAAGGGGCACCAGAGGCTTCATTTTCTCCTAAATGTGTCAAGGACTCGCGCGATGAGCTCCGAACCAGGCTTTCTTTAGAGGGAGAGCGGAAGAGGAGTTCAGCCCGACTGGCGCCGCCTCGAATTATGGACTCCATTGAGGGTACTTTCAGCTGTAGTTTTTGGGCAAAGGACTGAGGTTCTTCTCTCTGTCAGAAAGTTGGTCCAAATGGAAAAAAAAAAAACTTTAAAACAGGTAAGGAAAAAAAAATATATATATATCTATGAAGATGGACAAGAGTGTGGTGACGCACATGAGGAGACACACTTCCATCCCCGTTGATACTTCCACTGGGAGATCTGGTTGGACCTTTAGAGGCACTCTGCAGAGATAATGTTTATTAGAAAGAGAGCGGTTACTCGTATGTCGGGTGAACCGATGTCCTGGGTCAGTTAGTTATCCAAACCCAGCATGACTCCCTGATTACTCTGACGGGAGCAATATTAGTATTGCTGGGAGCAATGCAGGGGCATTGGGCACCCTCATGCAACTCAAAGGGGAGGGAAACTGAGGAGTTAAAGACATAAAACGAAGGCATCTCTACAAAACAAAAGGGTTAAAACGCGACTGACCAGCCACAGAGTAAGAACGGACGGACAGTTACATTCAAGTCGGAGAGTTGGTCTTAAGAGAGCACAAGAGAGTTATAACTGGGCCAAGTTGAACATTGAGCAGCTTAGCTGGTTTAGTCAACTGGTTAGAAGCAGATTTAGCAAAGCAAATTATTCTCTCCTCACTTGTCCAGCTCCAAGCTTCCCTGGCCTCGTGATACACAACATTTTAGATTCCAAAGGCACATATAGAGACGTTAAGTCCTGTTGATCTTTTATTTTATTTTTTTTGCTCCGAGGGAGATATTTCATTCATATTTCATACATATTTCACATAAACGTCCATTGTACTCCAATTAGCAATTATTCGATTTTCCAAGAACATTTTAATAAGGAAATAAAGAAGAAAAAAAAACTCCAAACACGGTTGTAGAGTTTGAGTGGCCCTGATGACAATATTTTGACAAGATGGAGATAGAAAAGTCTGATCTGTGTAATTGCAAATTAAGGTTTCTGCACGAAATATTAAGTTCTGTTTTTCTGATGTACCAAATACTTGTTTCATGCAATAAAATGGAAATTAATGATTGAAAAATCATAAAATGTGATTTTCTGGATTTTTGTTTTAGATTCCATCACTCACAGTTGAAGAGTACCTATGATAGAAATGACAGATTTCTACATGCTTTGCAAGTGGGAAAACCTGAAAAATCAGCAGTGTATCAAATACTCGTTCTCTCCACTGTATTTGCAAAGAAATTAGGATTGAAATCGCAGTATGTGAACAAAATTATAGGATAAGAATATACTATACTCGCCCTTCAACAGAGATTTTAAATAATGACAATTATTTCAGTTATGCTGTTTATCTACAGAACCCCCCCCCCTGCCCAATTGCTTAAAAATCATAACAGTAAAGCAAAGTTAGGAGATATAAACTCTCCATTTGGAATAAACACACATAAGGGGGCAAGGTCTTTCAGGCGACCACAGAAGATGCTGTATCGGTGGGGGTTTAAAGAAGGCAGGCAATTGGGGACAAAAGACAAGGGGTATAGATTGTGACAAGTGGGCGTAACACATACAGCAAAAAGCAGACAGGCTTTTTTTATACCACAACATAAGCTAAAAACGCTCATCAGATGCAGAGATATCCCTGAATGGAGATGCCTTCCTGTAGCTAAATCCAAAAGCAAACGGGCGACAGAAGAGCAGGGAACAGGCCCTCCCGAAATGGGCTGCAACCCGCTTCCGCTTTCCCCAAAGGGGGACAGAGTCAGGACGGAGGACCAGAGCAGGAGGAGGAGGAGGAAGGAGGAGGAGGAGCAGCGATGCGGAGGAAGAAGAGGCAGGACGTGAGGACAAACTCACCACACTGGCTACCTGGGCCGTTTTGGGTCGTTTTGAATGGTCCAGAGCAAAGATAGTATACTCAGAGAGAAAAGCGGGTTCTGCTATCATCCCGGCCAGCACCTGACCCCCCGTCAGTGCAGTTACGGGTCGAAAGGTGGAGGGAGGAGAGGAACACAGAGAGCAATGAGAAAAACAACAACACCATGACAGTGGAACGGCGCTGTGGGGAGTGTGAGGCAAAGTGAGAGAGAGAAAGAGAGAGACGGAACCTCTATAGTCGAATTAAATTACGCAGTTCATAATTTGACCATTTGGAGGGTTTCTTTTGTGCCTTTCGAGATGGGCCGGAGCAAACTTTCATGCTGAAATTTTTATTCATTCATTCATTCATTTATTAAAGAAAAGATGTGACACTGGTATCACTTGAGATAATAATCGGAAACTGAATGAAGTAATAATGTAAATATAATCAATTAATAGGTCAATGAAATAAAGAACATATTAAATTGATATGCATTTTTTTTTTTCTGAATCTATTTCATCATTTATAATTCATCAATTTAGCAAATTTATGATTGGAGTAATTAATAAAAAAATATTCAAACATTTATAAACACACAATATTTTCAGAAAAAAAAATCCTAATCAGGTAGATCTTTTGTTTTACACTCTTGACTTCTACAAAGGCTCATCTGCAAAGCAACGCACGATGACAACTAAAATTAAGAGCATTTTATTCTTTGCAAGTCTTCTTAACAGTGCTATGTTTTGTTGTTTTACACGTTATTCAAATCAGTTAATTTTACACCAACAGTATATGATCTTGACATGAGCCCACTTTTTTTTCTCTGTTCAAATTTCATCTGGGGAAATGTTTGGAAAGGCAAACAAAATGGAACTCTTCCAGGATTCAACAATAGAGGCTCCACTATATAAGCAAGAATGAAAGAGCAAGAAAAATAAGAGAAGCGGGTACATGAAATAGTTAATGTTAATGTCACAAGTAACAGTTTAACATCCAAGTGTGTGGTCTTCAAGTTGGGCAGCTGCTTCAATTTCTTATTTGAATTGTCCAGAGGTGGAAACTTCTGCATGTCTTGCCAGGACAATCATATTGATCATTGATGTACTTAAGTTGTAAATATTGTCTTGTTCTTTGAAATTAAAAAAAGAACAACAACAAAAATTCAATGAATTCTTCCTTTGGTAAAAGTTGAAAACACACTCCCAAAGATGTCAAAGTGTTGGAGATTTACAAAGTGAAAATGATGCTGCCATCATGACATGTCATAAAATGGAGGGCTGGCTGGAGGACCTCAATTACAATCAATTTAATCTAGAAAATAAAGGAGGACCACGACTATTTGGGCTGTATCGTCACTAGTCTAATATTTGATGTTGATGGAAATTGAACCAAAGCAGAGGTACTTCTAAACATCCAAGGCTCTTTCAGCCTGATTCTGCGACAACCCATTATCATCTACCTTCGTCTTGTCCATATCCTCAAACTGAGACTGTTATGGAGAAAAGAAAATGCAACAACTCACCAGGGATAGAAATCACTTGAGGTTGCATTCATTATTAATGAAAATATATACTGCACTAAAAAGTAGTCTGTTCTATACCAATCAATCATCCTTTATACAATGCTTCCAATTCAGAAACCTAATGGTGGGTTCTGGTACAATGATGGGGAAACAACTTGCTTATCCACTTATATTAGCGAGCTTTAATAAATGATATTTTGTTGTGATTTTTCAGGGTCAAACATCAGAAACAGTCTTTATTAAGCATCTGGCTTTTCATGACAATAATTGCTGCTCTAGAGCAGTGCGAAGTCATTATGATGCTTGTCATTGGGTTTAAAGTAATGACGAGGGCTTGATATAGAAAATAATGACAGAAATGAATCCCGACAACTGTGATACGTGTGGAACATACAGTGAAGATATTTTTAATTCAATGTGAGTCAGTGATTGACGATGTATATTATGATGATTCATTGGCCGCATCCTTAAAGGTTTAAAAGGCGCTGCAGGGTAGCTGGGTTACATTTATTAGCGGAGGGCTTGTTATTAAAGGAGATCAGAGCATAACAAACTGGATTCTTGCGCAATTATTGCACTTTATCTTGTATAGAAAACAGAGGAGATATAAATAGCTGTCTCTAGCTATCGGATATCATCATCATGCTCACCTCTCGGTCACTGGCAGAGGGAACAGCGTCATTGTATAACGGGTGGGTTTGGCTGCTCCGGCGGTCTGCAGAACCCAGCTGATAGAGAAGAGAGAGAGAGAGACACGCACAGGCAGAAAGAAAGAAAAGAAAATACATCTATTCATCATGTCATTTTTATTGCCATTGTTAACTACTTGGTGGTGCAACTCATTCGGACGGGGATTTAATGTTTCGTATTTCATGTCCACCGACAGCACTGTAACATGGATTGTAAATGTTTCATTAGTGAGTTACAAACAAATAACTCTAAATTAAAACTAAAACAATTCAAAACAAAAAACTCCAAATTAATTAAGTGTATGCATCCAGAGTTGCACAGTTAAACTATCAGACTTACTCATTAGGCAAAAAACGTCTTTAAGACAACCAATATTGGTGAAAACCTTGCAGTAAATGAGTAAATAATAGAACATCAAGAGTTCAACCACGTGACAGACAGACAATGCCCATGCAAACCGATGCTGAATAGCCACGTTTGATTATTTTTTTTATCATATTAATCTGCCAACACCCTTACTGTCAATATTATGCACTGTAGAATTTGCTTTAGTCTTTTTACATATTCGTAAGCAAACAGCTGTCATGCACCGACGGGATCCGAACTCCACTTGCAGCCCACTGACAGCAACAGTCACGCCCATAAACACATTTGAGCGAAGGTCCCGTACCCTTCGTGAAAGTCACTCCCAAGTATTTCAATCAACAAGAAGTTTTTCCTGGATCGTTCCTAACGAGCATATAACTTCACTTGGTTGGAAGTGAGTTGCAGAGTTGTTAGCATACATCTACGTTTGCAAGGCACTAAAAATACAACTCGAGGAAGCGTTTTACATCTTAATAAGCTTAGTAAGAGGGATAAAGAAAACAACGATCAACGATCCCAATGTCACGATCACTTTGCTCTGCGATCGTTCGCCAAGGCCACAAGTTTACACGGGAAACAGATGTTAGCCTAGCCAGTTAGCTCCCAAAGGCACAACAACTAACCTGGGCCTGTTGGGGAGTCTGCGCGTTCCTCTGCGGCGACTGCTCCTCATTTATCTTCTGCTTGAGTTTTTTGAACATCTTGTCCCCTCGACGTTGCTTAAAAAAGTTGACGATCGTATAACAACTGTCGATCGGAGAAGTCTTTTGATTTCACATCCAGTGATCCTTTACTTCCTTGTTCGTGCAGGTGACCAGGCTCTCTGCGCATGTGCGGCCAACGTGGAAGACTCCTGAAACGTCAGAGATTTAAAGGACTAGTCCCCAGCTGTCATGACATCCACAGAAAAGACAAAATTGAAAACAAAAGAAAAGAAAACGCCCTGGGCGGATATTTAAGTGTTTTTCTTCTGCGTCATAATGTCCTCCCAATTGAGCCAAGAAGCTGACGGAAAAGAAATGAATTTCCGTTTGGACTTTGCATCTGCAAACATAGTTTGACTTTTTTTTTTTTTGTAGTGTGGAAAAACGTGACATTTTAAGTAATTTCTGGGCCCTAAGGCATCACATTAAGTCTTTATTTTTTATGTCATTCCTATACATATGACGTTGATGCATGGGGGCTTGGAACAATGGGTTTCAACAATGGGTGGTTAATGGCATTCCAGCGACATGCTGCAATTAATGTGCCATGGTGAAAATTTATAAAATGCATCTGCTTCGTGTCTGATTTATGAATTTTGTTTTCAGCTTCTGCCAAATGAAAAGAAAACAGTTGCAGCACAAACAACTTCTTTCCAAATGTCATTTGAAGTTTGTCTTTATGGTTGGAACAAATTATTGCATGCATCTGTTGCTCAAGTTTACACACCAACTGTTTTGGGAATTATATTAGTAATTAAGGGCTGATACACTGACCAACTCTTTTGCGTCTCATATGGCGTCATCATTGGAAAGTGCCAGTGCCTTCTGTCACTGTGATTCAAGCCAACTCCGAGGGTTGTATGTACTATTTTGCCTTTACAAACATGATCAGACTAACCAAAAGAATATTGTTTTAAAGGTTGAACACCAGAGTTGCTGATATAATACAAATACTGAAGTTAGAAATGACTGAAAGCCACTGAGATGTCAATGTTGACTTTTATTAATTGTGGATTTAATATAGTACACCTGTCTATTATTTGTTATCATTGAGTATTGCTAAGTCTGGTTCCCAATTTTGCAATGCTGAATATTAATCAATTAATCAATAATAGTGATCAGAGTCAGTTCCAATCTGGCATTAAAAGGCAACTTGGTTGTTGAATGATGGGGGAGATGTCCACTAGAGAGCGGTATATTGCTGCACTTCACAACATTGCACAATGACTTGTTTTTGTTTTGTTTTCTTAAGAGGAGAAATTTTCTGTACGCAATGCGATGGCTGAAATGGCATTTAACATTATAATATAATGAGACTGATTGAGAGAATTACAGAAAATGGAAAGACGGATGACCTCATGTCAATAATGATATCTGGAAAAGGCAGATTGAATGCACAATCAGTTTGTGTACAGCATTACATATGAACAAAAAACTTGTGATAAAGGGCATTGTTCTCCAACAAGTGTAGAAACAATGCATCTTTCCATCATTGTCAAGGAAGTGGAAAAAATAGAGTGCGGGCACTAATTATGTTAATTCGAATAAATGATCATGTGGCCTTTGCCAAATGGAAATCAGCGATGGAGGCCAAATGTTAGCAGGCTGATGGCAAGCATTTCCACTGGACTGATCATTTAGCCAAATCATGTAAATACAACTACAATTCCTTTCTTTCTTTCTAAAGAACGCTTCATTTTGCATTTGGTGTTTTAACTACAAAGATAGAGTATTGCTGTGTATGTTCACACAAAATATTAGTGAAAAAAAAGAACGTAATTACTGTCCATAACATTATGACTGCACAATTTAATGAGATCCAATACAATAGCCAAATAAAATATTCTACCGTTACGAATGTAACTGATATTGCTGTGTTAAATTATCTTAGAAGTGTTTTTGTTTTTTTTCTTTGGTGTTTGGTAGCTTTAGCTGGCTGAGGTTCAAAGCTATTTTGCCACTGCAAACCATGATCACAATAAAGAAACTTGTCATTGTTATCGCAGTAAAAGCGGAAATTGTGACACAATTGTAATTGACTCTAAATTAATTTGCGCAGATGGTTATATTGTTGCCAGTCGGGCTATAAGTAAAACAAACCCCAAATCATTGTCATTCTGCAACAACAAAAGTTCAATTCCACTGCGTCCGCAACCCTTTTTAATTTGTCATTTTGGGACATCACAGATGTTACCAACAACAAAGCTCCCTTCCAACGCCATGAAGCCATGAAGTTTTGCAGAGAAGCAGCTTGCACATGTTGCACTAGTCACAGTAGAAAAGCAAAAGAGTATTAGACACGGGCTGAAACAATAGACGACTGGTAAATGGCATCTGTTCCACAAGACCATGTAAACATATTTTCAAACAACTGTGAAAAAGACTTGAACAGAGGAGGGGCATAATGAGAACTTCATCGAAACGTGAACATTCTTCAAGTGAAAGTAGAAAACCAGAAGGTCAGATGATTTAAATGTCATCTCTCATATGGACACTGTGTCAAAAGCATGAGGGGGAATGATTACACTCTGTGAGTTTCATTTAATACATTTCTATTAATTTTGTACTGTAAAGTATTTTTCACAGAAATAAAACCGTAAATTTAATATCCCATAATGACTTCTACTGTTTGAGCTTCAGGGTGTTGTCTTGTTGCACAAGCTGGCTTACAGTCATGCATCATGTCCCACCATGTCAAATAAATAAATGTGACGTAAGTGTGGGATGGAACAAGATTCACTATGAGCAAAAACCTCACGATTGCTGATGTTTTCAACTTGCCACTCTAGAGTGCTCATGAAAACTAATCAGGAGCTTATGATGGTGAACTGATAAATCACAGTCTTTTACTCGGAATGGAAGAGTGAATTTGCCGCGATAGGGATTCACACAATAATCAGTCCCCCACTGCCCCTTAGGAAATAATTACTTTTTAGAATTCTACCTTTTGTGTCATCAATCAGGAGAATAACGTTCTTTATAATCCCAGCGGGAAGCAAGAAAGGATGACTCTTACCCGTAGGCGATGCTGACTTAGCTGCTGAAATTTGCTGTCTTGCTGCATTGCATTGGAAGGGAAAAAAATGACTATATACAAAGAGAGAGAAAGAGGGAGATATGAGAACATATGAGGATGCAATTCTTCTCATAATTGTTTGGGCTTCCGAGTGATGGAGTGCATATGCATCGCAAAGCTACAACATTCAGCTCCTTGGGAAGAAATGGCTAAATGAAGATGTTTTATGAAGCAGGGACCAATTTCTCACAAGGCTGCACTCGTCACAGTAACACTCATTTCTAGCAGTCGGATTGCCATCTTCCTCAGTGGACAGAGCCAGTGGCATTTCCAGATGGCATGAACACCATGGTGCATAAAAGCTGCATATTCATCCCCGCCCCTCCCTCAACCACCAGACTCATTAGCATAGAACGGATATACACTAAGGACCACAGTAAGTTCTATTTCTGGTTCTGTGGTCATTCTCACTATTTCTGGTGCCCTCTTGTGAAATGCGAAAGAACAAAGAAAAAGTGTCAACGGGAAATCTCTGATCCCAGTTATTGTGTTGCATACGTTAGCAGTCAAACTAATGGTGGAGAAAATCTTGAAATGATCTATCTGGGTCTCATTTTTCTATAGCACAAAAAGCGAGCATTCGAACAGGAGTGTGTCGAATTTTCATATTCGTTGTATGCCGTAGCTTGACAAGATATGTGTTTTGAAATTTAGTATGGGTGTATTTTTCCCAAAATTTTATTTGAATTCAAAATGATGTATGACCTTTGTTTTTGTCGCCGCTAAAATTGAGTAGAAATACCACAGGCGTATTTTTTACAAGAGGAAATTCACAGAATAGCTCGATAGATCTTTTTCTCATTTTTCTTCTCCAATTTTTTTAATCATTTGATAAGATCAACGAGGCTTCCAGAAAATATAAAATGAACGCTTTGGAGACATATGTACCATTTATTTTTGCCGTTCTGCAGGGAACTGTGTACTTGGTTGTAAATTGATTAAAGCTGAAATCTGTGTGCAACAGAAACTTGATGTCATGAAACTTGATGATCCATAATATACAAAACTGTCCTATGCGAGTTGTTATCTTAAATATGCTATTAGTGAAAGATGGGGTCGTCAAATGTTTACAACAGGGACGTAATATGTAATGACGGAGTGACAGGAGGGAGAAACTGAATAAAATGACTGCTGGCCTCAGGCTTGTACTTATCTCTCAACGCCAATTAGCTTGTACAAGGCCACGACCACATGTTCAGACAGATACACTCCAATGTTCGGGGATACAACGAGTCATCTGCCAGCGAAGAAGATGCAGTTGTCCAAGTCTACGGCCTCCGATAGGCTTGGACAAAAAGAGGACGTTTGCACATGTGACCTTGCAATAACAGAGTGGAGTTGTTATCTGCTCACTCATCATCATGCCTGTGGTAATCCTAAAGCGATGCTTTGTGCAAGATGATAAAAGCAATCCCGTTGATACCTGTCATTCGCTCCCCACCTTCCCCCTTCTGACAGCGGGTCTAAGATGGAGGGAGAAACTAATGAAGTGGAAGAGGGGCCTGTAGGGAGAAATGAAGCATCCGTCAAAATCTCAAAACCCCCCCGCCTACATTCCGAATACAGTTGATGGATTACATTGGCACTTTGAGATATGGTGTTGTTCAAACATTTTTTTTTTTTGCTTTGACTTATGGGTGACAGTAAATTCAGCTCACTTCATGAACTTTGGCGATTTTTACAAGGTAAACAGACTGCTAGGGGTTGTGAAAATTAAGGTGTGTTTATTTTTATGCTTTGTTAAAACTAATATAACTACCTGGGGTGAATAATTTGAGACTACACCAAGTTATTGATATTCTGTATTGTCGGAGTTTATTCTAGGGAAAATATGCAAAGATTTTTTTGTTGCTATGAGCACTAGCATAAAAAAATTAAACTGTTTATACACTCGTTCCTATTGCAGTGTCAACTTAAAATCACAGACCTGCACGTGACACCCAAAACGAAAAAAAGTTCCAAATGGAAAAAAAAAAGCTCAATTTTGATGGACACTGTCATAGATGTATGCTGTATTGCGCAACTCCATGAATATCAAAAAGGCTCTTTTGTAGTTCTTTTTATTTGAGTTTTCATTCTATGCAGTACAAATATAAAATGCTTTGTTATCATTGTTAAGTGAATGAAGTGCGCTGTCGGCTTTGTCAAAACCTTGTTTCCTCTCATGGGCAGCGAGCTTTCACAATCGCTTGATGAAGACACAGTGTCCATGCTGCGACAACATGACATAGTGTTCAACTCCCTCGGGCCCTTCACATCTGCTGAACATCCAGTTTGTGATTCTGAACAGTTTTGAACGCTGAATAGCAGTCATTCAAATCTTGCGTAAATGTTTCATTATTGTGTCCAAGTTTAGCTTCTGTATGTACTGCATCTTTTTTTTATATGCTGTCATTTTATAATCAAATTTAATTTGACAACCCAAGTTTGCAACTTGCTATTATATATAATTTGTGTGTGTGCATATTAAACTTGCTGATTCTATCACACCAAGAAATCTAAATGAGAAAACAGAGAGCCCGTATGGAAGGAAAGGAGAGGAAACCTATTGGAGTCTGTCAGCATGATGAATGCATCGGACCAAGTTAGTTTTCCTTCACTGTACAACTGAAAGTCTCGGTGGGCTATGTGAGTCGAAGCTTATAGGAACTCTTCTCATAACATGAAGAATCTATAGGTTCCAATTGATTTTTGTTTTCCCGTGGGCAATTCCCTCTTCTGGTAAAAGTAGTAAGAGAGAAACAAAACTCACTGGTGTTAGAATTAGAAACAATAGCATTATCTCATTAGCAATAGCAGGAAGAAAAATATACTTCTAGTCCTAATGGAATAGTATAAAAAGAAATATTTTGTTTTTAAAAGCTAAATAAGGAACATCAAATATTAGATGTATTATTAAAAAATATTAGATATGTAATATTAACAACAAACATTGCTAAATTAACCCTCTATGCAGCTTTAGTCATTAATTTGGGGTTATTATCTACTGTATTATTGCCATGCCACTTGTGATGGTTTACTTGACACTTGCTTCACCCAATAATAGTTGCTTGGTATTAAATTTGTAGGCAAATAAAAGACCCAACGGAGAGCTGCACTGTTGTGGTTGTGCAAGTGCCACTTAAAATTACTTGACTGAGACATCTGCTGCTTCAGGAAAATCGCAGCATCCACCTGTGCAGCCCGGGAATTGTGAACATGTGCCATCAGCTTCTTTTCCTGAAATGAGAAGAATCTCAGGGTGACTCTTAACCTTACTTGACCTCATTGAGGTGCATTTATTCAAATATGCAGAGTAGCTCTGCCTCATCAATTTGAGTCACACATAAAAAGCGGGAATATAAATCAATGTTTGTTGAATAGAACATTTATGTTGCTTATCGGGAAGTCGAGGCATATTTAGTTTTGTAACTCCTCTCCACTGAGAGCTGTAGAAAAGGTGGGCGGATGAAACACTGCAGCAATCCTTCCAATGTCCACCTCCATGATTTCACTGGACTCTGGTCACACAGTGTGTCATCAAGGGACGTTTAACACAAAATTGTAAAACACTCACACGCATTCAGGGCTAACTCAATATAAATGCAGAATTTTGCTTACTGGGCTGAACGTTCATTTCATTTCCCCCGATAAGCGAGAAGCTCTGGGAAGAGACGACAAACGGTGAGCGATGCAGTCACACATTCTTGGCTCCTTCACGCTGATGAATCACTGTTGCCACTTGAGAAACAAAGTGTTACTACTCTACAAAACACGACGGGTTGTTAGATTGTTGGCCCTTTTCCCCCTCTGCCATTTAAAGCTCTACATTTAAAGAGTTAAAAGTACCCAAATGGAGTGTGGGTGGCCGTCAAGCTTTTGTATTTTCACTGTGTATCATTTATGACAATATAATGTATGCATAAATAAATAAATAAATAAATAAATAAATAAATAAAGTTAAATAAGTTAGTCATCATGGCTACAATTTACCAGCGACACACTTAAAAGCAAAGCACACTGAAAAGGCAAAGCTTTATGATTCTGATCAAGCAACACATCTGAAAAGAAAAAAAAGAAAAATGTATAAGATTTGGGAGTATGAATCTTTTGTTTGCTTCAGTCAAAGTGAATTGAAATGCCTGGCAGACACTCACTTACCAATGTTATCAAAGACGCCTTTATTATTTGTGGCGTTTGTGTACCAAACCACAATATCTCATGAAGCACGAGACACATGGTTGGCAATTCTCTCGTTAAAAAAGTGACATTCCAGCAGCCTGAAAGCTAAAGTGCTGCTGGTCTACTAATCCACAGTTTCTAGATTCAAGTCCCATCTTCTTTACTCATTCTCATTTTTGCCTCAAACCACCATGACAAATGACTTTGTGTGGTGTTCTTCCGGACACTCAGAGGACTGGCCTAATTTGCTTTGTCAAGCCAGAGCTAGATCAATAAACCCTAATTTATTTTAATGTAACCAGGCAAGTGCCGTGTCTTAACCTTCCTTTCGAGAACTTCCCGGGACTCATTAGATCCCATTCCACCACTGAGCATTGAGCATTCCTGTCTCCCGACTATTTCCTGCATGACAAAGGGTCGGTTCCACCTCTAAATGACGGCGAGGCCGCTTTCGTTCAGCAGGGTGAAAGGAAATCCCTCTCTCCCTCCCTCACTCAGCTGCTTCATTTCTCAGTGTACGTGCATGTGTGTCCTCCCTTGTTTTCTCATCATTATTCATTGGAGGAGCTGCTCTCCCTGCTGCATTTTGAAGGATAACCTCACCTATGGCTAGCCCACATGTCCTCTGTATCTCTTGTAATCGTACACTTATGGGCTGCCATGGTTTGGGTGCTTGCGCTGTTTAAATCAGTGACACGGCTCAGCATTTGCTGACGGACGGGACTTGCAAGTGGGTCCTTCTCCAACAAATGTGTCCGAGCTCGAAGCCTAGTCAATTACTATGCAAATTCAAATTCGATACCACTTTACTTTGATGGACACTTTGCTGCGTGTGACTTGATTTTGATCTGCTGGAAAAAAACAACGATAATTGATTAATTGATTCACCATTACACCAACATGGTCATATTTCAACGTTGCCACTCTTGTTGGTTTGATATTGAAAGTTTAAAAGGTATAACTTTGTGAACAAGTGCATAACCAATGTTGTTGTTTGTCTCGCTAACATTCAAAGCAGTGTTTTCATTTTTATTAAATCTTGGAATGACCTTGCCCCTCCACATAACCCTGAGAAGAAATTATAGAGGGCGGAGCGTGAGGATCAAGGGGTTGTATTTATTAATTCGATTAGAAAACGCAATCAATCCAGCTACCTGCAGTATTTTGCAATCAGGATAAGCACTCGTGTCCTCTCTTTGGAAAAGAAACTCCAAAAGTAGATTTTCCACATGTGCAGTCTCTAATTTTCTACAATTTTCCAAATTATTCCCAGTCACACAACACATTGATCGTCTTCTTCCTTCCTGTGACAAAGTGAGAGTTTCTTGGAACACATACACCCAAGCGTTCATGTTTGAAAGAAATAGTCAATACTTACTTGGCCATCTTCATGGATCAGCAGTTTGAGGTCACCATTGATTTTGCCAAGGTGTAACACACACATATTGTTCTTTTAGTGGACACTAATTGAAGCCCCTGTAAATGCTCATCAAGCAGAAAAACTGCAAGAAGTATACAAGTCTCCGCCAAAAATATTGGAACAGCAAGGTTAATTCCTGTGCTTTTGTTGTACTCTCTAACTAATACATTTGATTTTGTGATCAAAAGATGGTTATGAGACAACAGTTCAGAATTCTAACATTTATTTAATGGTATTTACATCTACTATAAATATTTTAAACAACTTAGGATTGACCCCACTCAATTTTCAGGATCTCAATGGGACAGCCAGTGTCATTCCCAGTTAGAACTTAATAAATAAAAACATTATTACTTCTTAAAAGTTTTATTTTATTTTTTAAGAAAAAGCTGCTTTTGCACATGTATAAAGGTGGTAATTTGACGTGTTTTTGTCAAGACGTTTTGAAAACGCTCAAAGCTTTCTGCAAAACTTTTGAAAAGCATATTGGGCACACGACGTACGCACTTTTGTGATCTGCATTCACGCGTTCCATGCAACAAAGCAGTCGGGTGCCTTTCTCTTTTGGCGAGATGGTAAAGTGGAATGAGCTCGTCATTTGCGCGCCACTGAGCCAGTGCAGTCTGCAGCTCCTGCGTTTACCCTTCGCGTGAGACGTTGCGTGAAATATTTTTTGGCGCAGGGCACGCAGTGGAAAGCTTTATCGTGTCCACCGTTGTTATTTTTTATTATTTTTATTATCAAGACTTTACTATTTATTACTACTCTCATTACTCGTTCTTTTGGATTCCCGGTTCGATTTGGGCAACAATTGCGTGCTGGGATCAAGCATGAGACAATGCGCCGGTGCTTTTTCTCCTTAACTCTCGCTCCTCGGTCGGTCCGTGCAAAGTGGTGGATTTCCCCGAGCGAAGCTTCTTTGATGCCCACTCCGCCATGGGACGGGGTGCCGTGGCACTTGAATGAGAGGCATCCCAGGGAAGTGCAGTGACGGCGTGGCAGTGAGCGCCCACACGCTGCTTTTGATGCCTCCGCCGACGTGGAGCTTGTCGCTGTCCGACGCGCGAGTGGTGCTGAAATTTGGATGATGACTGGCCATCGTCTGGAAGGCTGCCGCTCCTTGCACTTGAACGAGGACAACGGGCGCTTCGTGCTGCTCGCCCTCCTCGTCATCATCTACCTGCTGTGCGGCGCTGCGGTCTTCTCTGCCATCGAGAGGCCCTCCGAGCTGCGGGCTCACGGCCGCTGGAACGGGACGCTCCGCAACTTCAGCGAGACCTTCAACATCAGCCTGGGGGAGCTTAACTCTTTCCTGCGGGAGTACGAGGCAGCCTTCGCCGCTGGGATCCGAGCTAATGCTCTTAGACCACGATGGGATTTTACAGGGGCTTTTTACTTTGTTGGAACAGTGGTGTCAACCATAGGTGGGTGATTTAGAATCTTTTATGATGATGTATCATATACGCATCATAAAGTCCTTTCCTTGATCTTTGCATCCTGAATGGTCTTTGCGACTATTCAGTTTCTAACATCCCGAAAAACACACTTAAATAAGAAACTACATGTGATTTTTACATTTAAGTTCATTATTTACGTTCAAAATGTGTTTCCCAAACTTAAGTGAGCCAAAGTACATGGCTGGCCACCACACGAAATGTTATAAAACTCAATTCAAGTCAGCTCATCCTTATTTATCCAGCACTTTGAAAACAGCTGCAACATGACATGAACAAAAAGTGAAAATCAGGTTAATGATGTACATTCTGCCATCTAGTGGGAGTTCATGTATGGTAATCCTTCTGACTGTCAATATACATTGCTGGTCTCTATCCATCTATCCATCCTTCTCTCTATCCATCTCTATATCTATCTAGCCAACTATGCAACTAACCAACTAACTAACCACCTATCCAGCCAACTATGCAACCAACCAACTAACCAACTATCTATCCAACCAACCAACTATGCAAGCAACTAACCAACTAACTAACTAACTAACTAACTACTGGCTATCGAGCTATCTTTCGCTATCTATGTATGATATAGTCAATATAGTCAATTCCCACTGGAGAGCATTGTGATTTCCTCATGCATTCCAACACACAGGCCTGATGAAAACATAAGCATGAACTCTGTAAACTACATTTCCAGCAACACCTGTTGCAAATAAACATGTGTTATATAAATAAAATCACCCAAATGAACATATTCAACGTATCAGTGCAATAACATAGATGTCAATATTGACAGATCTGGGTTTCTATCCCACAGGTTTCTTATACAGGCTTACATGCGGATTATAACAGATGCAGGCATTGCTTTTTTTTTCTCCAAGTCATGTGTTACATTTTGGCTGTGAAGGGGCTGTTGGCAAGGGGCTGTCATCTGACTGCCTGCCATTTGGAACAGCACACTCATCTCTAGCTATAGGACAGCACCCATGGGTGCAGTCTTTTGCCACATTTCCATTCAAACCAACTGGAATGTCATCCAGTGCCCCATTCTGCATGCCCTCCCAAACCACCCCCTGTAACATTTACTCATGGAATAGGTCAGAAAAGAGCAAGTGTCCCTCCCAGGATATCCCGCGGGCCAATGCTGTGGTGATGACCTGCATGTATGATGGCTAATATCTTATGCCTGCTCTCCCACCTGGGAGCAGAAAGTTCAATCGTGGAGGAGGTGAGCTCAGGGATGAGGGAGACATAATCACTCTCCGCCTTTGCCCTCTGCACACAACCATATTGTACATACAGAGTATACACACAACAATCCCCCTTGCAACAAGCATGATCTGATGTTCTCCTTGCACACCTTGCACTTTTTCTTACATAAAACACACAAGCAAAAAGCTCCAGGGCGGTAGATGTGTGTCTGCTTAAAATCCTTTGTGCTTCATTTGTCCCACACTCTTGCCCCTGACAAACACAACCCATAAACTGACTCAGCCGTCTCTGTCTGGTGGGAGGGGAAGAAAAAAAAAGGGGGTTGATTCAGAGGTTCTCTCTAAAGTGTTTCAAGAGCTTGCATGGGTTTCTGTTTGGATTTCCATCTCGCTTTGATCTGCATAGCACCCCCCACCCCTTTTGGCTTGTTTGCGCTATGAGCTGCTGATATGAAAGGGATATGGGGCCTCCCCACACAAGGTGTTATTACAGCGGCATCCCCCAGCAGCTTTAGACAATCCTCCCAAGCACTTCCAGCTCCAACTTTGTTGCCGAAGAGGATTCAGTTCCGCTGAGTTGATTCTCATCTTAATGTGGCACCGCAATATGGCTGCCAAGGATGAAAGTTGCCTCCATTTGGTCAGCCTACACTTTGTGTCTTTGCCAAGTTAGGGGAATATCGCAGAGTGCAATCATGGGAGAAAGGCCATTTCTGCCAAAGCTGTCACAATAAGGGCAAAATCATTTTTTGGACTATTTCTCAGCAAAATGAGCCTCACTCAACCATTTTTGTTATGTCAATGAGCTGTTCAGTCACTCAGTGATTGACTGGCAACTGGTCCAACATGCAGTCTGCTTTCAGCTCCAGCCGCTGCCTTTGACCTTTGCATGGTATGGAACAATGGATGGACGGACTGACAGGCGGACTGACGGATGGATATGTTTGTGTGCTTACGTCATTATTTTATATATATATATATTCTATACAAGCAATAATACTTCTTCCAGTTCACCCGGGTTATCTCTTGACAAATACAGTGATATCTTGGAACAAGACCAGCACACGGTAAATCACAGATGATGCATCAGTAGCAATCGGGAAGACGTATTGAGCTGGTTTACTCATTGGTCATGCTGTAACTGGCTGTAGCATATAGTCCATGAGGTCGTAAATATGACAACTTTAGACTATTTAAAAAGGCAGAACATTTCTGAAGATATATAGTATCTGAGATATTATGGCAAAGACATGACTAAGTGACTCAGCCATACACTCCTATAGTCTTACAGATCCCCCAAGTGTCTGTTTGCTCATACAGCCAACGCATCTGTGTTGTCCCGCTTTAGATTTCCTCGAAGAGAATTTACTCTTCATTAAAAGGGGCACTTGAGTGAGTTCAGTAAACAGTCATTTCTAATAATACAGCTGCTATTTATACCCTCTGAGATTGATTGATAGCTGATGGCTGCCAATTAGAACAGCTCTCCAAATCTATTTATGGGGCTCAAGATCTAATTTCTGCTAATTTCCATGCTTCAGTGGCATCCTAGAGATTCTCTTTGTTCTTTGGAAGTGCTCACGGTAGGAATCAGGTGTGTGTTCGGTGATGAAGAGGTTCAAACCAGTTCGAGTAGTTTTTCGTATCATATTCAGCTGCAGGTTTATACATGGGTTTATTGCCCTTCCCCTTTTTGCCCTCTGGCAGGCTTCCGCCTCCATCACACTTACAGCCACCCACACAGTGAAGTCAAGTGTAGGCAAGGAACAGAAGCACAGTTCACTGGTCAGATGGACAATTTCATAAAGTATATTTAAAAAAATGCATTTTGATTGACACTGTCAGAGGTATTATTTGAGCGTACAGTACTGAGCAAAATTCACCACTCGCTTTTATTTTTTGAATGACCCATTTTTCATAGCCGCCATTATGACTTGCGAAACATACACTTTACTGATGATCTGGATAAGAGTGTTTTTTATATAAATATTGTGTGGTTGTAATTGTGATCTAATCAAATGATACAAAAGGATTTTCCCAGTATTTTTCCCCACTTCATTTACTCTCATAAGAGGACTTAAAATGTTACAAATAGAGACATGCGGGAACACTTATTAAGCAATAACCTAATTGTTAAAAAAATACAGTTCATTATTAGACTATTAAATAATCATGCCTTGATGGAATTTAGGCAACATGAATTGCACTACACTATGAATTGGCTGCAACCAGCAAAGGTGCTGTTGATACAGCCGAAGCAACACATAGGTGTCAAACCTAAGGCACGGGGGCCAGATACGACCCGCTATATAATTTTTTGTGGCCCGCAAAGACAAATTTTTCATCGACTTTGTGTCATTACTAAAATTTCAAATTGTCTTCACTTAAAAAAGAAATAGCGATAGTGCTTACAATTTTTATTACCATTCGTCTTTTAAAGAAATTCTAGTTTTGTAGCCTATATTGTATATAGAAGACGTTGATCATCATAATGGCCCTCCGAAGGAAACTATGACTATGATGCAGCCCGTGACAAAAAAATGATTTTGACACCCCTGACCTACACAATATCGAAGTCAGTGCTGTGGTAACACTAACTAACAGCATTATTTGCTGGCTCAAAGCAGCAATTCAGATAGATTCTCTGAGTCCTACCCCACAAGAAACTACAACCATAGTAATCAGTTAATGTTAGAGTAATATAATCTCTAGACAGTGAACATTACAACTAAAAAAGAAAATATGCTAACGATTTTTAATGGCTCCCATTAGACATTGCAGGTGTACCTAATGGCGTGGGGAAGGTAAGATGGTGTAAAACAAGCCCTTGTTTGGGGATGTGAAGCAGAAGCAGCATAATAGCCGGAGCCTTTCTACCATCCAGGTGCACAGCATGTCTGTCAGTCATATGAATCCAGGTGGATGCCATAATAAAGTAATTAAGGTGGTCTCATCGGGCGAATGGCTCTCACCGTAATGTGCACTTTGTCGATGCGGGGTGTGCGTGGCGCTGCAACTGTAGGATAGAGCATTTTATGTAACCATGATGCCTATGGCGTTTTAATGGCACTGATTTTGGAGGACAAAATCATGCAAGTACCTATTTAACTGGGGCAGATGATGACAGACAAATAAATGCAGCTTTCATCTGATTGCTGTGCTTTCTTAGGTTACAAAGTGACGCATGTATCGCATCCCTCAGCAACCGGAGAAAACAAAACGGAACTGAGTGGATCTTTACATTTAAACATGGATATTAAAACTAGATAGAAATTAGTTTTGGTCATATATGTAGTTTGACAGAGTGATAAAAATACTTATCATATATATGACAGTATTCATGATGCCTATAAAAAATAACTGGCTATATAAAATGTGATAAAGCACATGATGTATTGAGTGACACCATAAATGCATTATTAAGCCAAAGGACAACTAGTTGACTGTAAAAGCTAGGGGATGGTGCCAAAATAAAACACTCAACTATTCTATCATAATACTTTATTTGGAATGAAGATCAAAGTGAGCAACCAATCAAAAGATCAGATAAGCAATGCAGTGCACATTCATTAAAAAGTAATGAATTGGCTTACTCGGGTGCACGCTTGAACTACCCAGGCCAAACACAAAAACATGAATGAGTTCTATGTACGGTCAAAAGACAAATGTGACCTCAGAATAACGGAACATGAATTTTGGCATTCAAGCAATCTAATAGGTTAAATGAATCATGTTTTTATCAACAGTAAACGGTTCGGCGCTTCCTCGCTTGGCAGTAAGCCAATTGTGTGGTTATTACTGTTGCTTGCTTATACTGATGCTTGTGATCAATGAGGTCATCTTGTACTGGGCTTTGAAATAGGTTTGAACATGAATCCACAATCCCAGATGCCAATTAGAAATACTTGGAATTTGTTTGGATGCAAGTACATCTGCGCCTTTTCTGAGTCTTGCTGTAAAACTGATTCTCAAAACATAAAGTCCTGCTTCTTTGTTTAAAATAAATCCATCCATCGATTTTCTACAGCAAGGGTAGGCCAGAGCTTATGCAATTCAGTAAAACCAATATGCATTCTTTTGGAATGAGAATTAAGGCAAAGTACAAGGAGAAAACACACACATGCATGTTAGATGCTGGTTTAGAAAAAAAATGAAAATGTATTCCAAGGTCAAATTGATGCCGTCACAAAACTTTATAATTAGGACAACTCTATACTGGTATGTATGACTAGAGAAAAATGCAGCACAGTACCTTTTCCAGTTCCTTTTAACAAGCTTCTCAATATGAGCTACTATTTATGCAGCTCACGTCATCCTGCCCTCTTGTTTCCTTAGATGTGCTATGCTACTCTGTGAAATGACAGAGTCAGGTGAAATGTCACTGTTAAAAATGGACAACAGAGGACCTGCAGTCACAGCAACTCTTGGGGGTCTCTTTAGATAGTGTGTAGTGCTGAACTCAGCATAAAATAGTTTTCATATAGAGGACACTAAGTTAAAGAAGAATTCATATAATGAATGATCACATTATTTGATGAAATTGAATACTGTCAGTTTGTATTATTATAAATTAAAACATTTCTGTATACAATAGAATCATTCGGATATCCACTTAAACCAAAAAGTGAATCAGTTCTAAATGTCTGTTGTTTTGTTTATCTAACAGTCGGTCTGACTAACAAATCAAAGACAATAGTAGATTACAATGCAATTTCAAAGTTAATGCGTGACATTTAAGGCACTACGTTTTTATAGTAACTATGACAACAAAAAACAACTCACATTAGTCACGGCCTTGCAGTGAAAAGCCAATAAAACGATCACAACAGGCCATAAAAATCAACCTTTCTAGAAGGCCAAGGGAGAATATTCACATTTTGTCAAACTTCAACCATTCACAGGAAAATACAATAATGGTGCAATGCCGAGCTCTGCCAAAGCCCACAACTAAAAAACCCTGAATTGGACCAATTGTACACCATCACAGATTACAAATAAACACATAGTAAATTGTTTTAAGAGGTAAAAGTTCAATGATATCATTAGAATTCTACAGTATGTTTTCAGAAAGTCGCACACCGTAAAGATCTTTATAATAAGATCGACAATGAAGCCCTATATGTATCCACACACACCTCTGCAGCATCACTGCGGGACATAAATCTATGCTGACAAGCGAGGGCGTCCACCCGCCCACATACAGTAACTCAGAGTCTCAAATCATGGCACTGAAGTGATCCCAAGAACAGTTTAGAGAAGACAGTAGATTTTCCCAAAGCTCCCTCTTGGTAATGATTATCCTTTCACTCATTGTGCTTTGTGCATCAGCAGAGCAAAGCGACAATTTTCTCTGTGTGTTCTTTGCACCCTGCGGGCACCTGACCCTCTTTCATTCAAATCTGGACACCAGGTTAAGATGTTTTTTTTTTGGGGGGGGGGGGTGTCTACGATGAATCTATCCTGTGAATCATTAATATACTACAAAGATGCCACCTTTTACTTGCTGAGCAAAAAGTATTGTCAGTGCATGATGTGGAACGTTGAAATTCAAGTCTGCGCTCGCATTACATACAAAAATTCTGTCGCCAGACACTTTATTTAATGAGAGAAATAAAAAAAGATGTGCCTTTACAAAGAACAAGAATACCCAGTGAGGAGACCTGCCTCCTCGAGTCAGCCTTAATAGGTATCGGTGGTAAGACGCCAGCAGCAAATAGTGTGCTGTTTGGCAGTCATTCATTTGCCCTAAAATGAAACAGGCTGTGTGAATGATTCTAAAAGTTATCAGCTGATGAAAACAAACATGACAGTGTGGTTTAACAGAAAATAGAAATTATCTGGAAAACAATTACGGGACATGGGGAAGTTATTCCTTCGCCACTCCTTCAGCTGCCGTGGGCTGATGCCTCTCTTTGGTTTTCGTCTCACCTGGCTGAGCCTGCCTTCTTCTCAAGGGGTTGGATTTACCGGATTGCCTCTGTTATGTTTTTCTTTAACCCCAAATTGCTGTGCTCCGACGTTCATTATGAGGATACTCATGTTTTGAAGCTCTTGGTTGATATTTCTTTTTGAAATAGCTTGCAAGCTCTTATGTACACAGTTTCAAAGATGCTTATAGCAAATGGCATGAAATGATTTGTCAGAGGTTTACTGCCACAATAAAAGGCAAAAAAGAGCAGCATTAATTTGTAATGCACACCTCCAAAAAGATCAGCTCATTGAGCAATTTATGGGGTCGCTTTAGGTACAGCAGTGGATCATGTTCAACAACATCATTGCACGGATCTGCGACGAGAGCTCATCAAAAGCTTTTTACACTGCCTGATAAAGACGAGACTTTTATCCAGGTCACTCATCTGTATAAACAAATCTAAAATGTAAAGGGGGGTGGGGACTTCATGACAATATTCTGCCTTATGATGTGGTGCCAGAGGGGTTATTTGTGCAGCTGCTATATAATTGTTTGCATCAAAAGAAACGGCAAAATGACTCATTATTATATACATTCAACCTTTCTGTGATTTGATACTGTGTAGCTGGGCTGCAGGAGCATCTAATATTGTGGCCAGTAAACCTCTTATTGGATAGTTTCTCTCTTGTGGACTGGGAATAAAACAATTAAGTGATTGATGAGAGAGTTAAAAATCTATTTACTGGTGATCGAGCATTGTTTCGTCATGGAACAGCTTGCAGTTTTTCACTGCTACAACACAAAAAATCACTTTTAAAGTTGCTTCGCAGTCTATTTCTTACATGAGCACGCTTTGATAGTCCTATTTTTCACATTGTTCAAGAGCTTCCTGCAGATCCTCACATTTTATGTAGCACCACTGAGATGCTATGTCAGCGACTTTTCTGCTGAATATGATCTCATAGTGGCAGTGTTTCGACGGCTCCAACAGGGACAGGTGTGTTTACTCTGTGGGGATAATAGCAGAAGGCTTTATGACTCTCAGCTCATATTCAAACACTGAGGGCAACTACAGTGTCATGAAAAAGCCAAGGACAAGGCCAATGGCTCTGTCAGAGGGAAGCTATTAATCTGATGGCTGAATGCATCTTGGCGGCCACAAAAGGGCACATCCATGTCACCATTTGCAGATAATTTTGACTGAGTATATTCTTGATATCAGTGGCGGCAAAACAAAAAACCCATCACTGTATATGTGAGCATACACAATATGCTTACATTGTGTGAATGCTTCTCAGTGCCAAGAATCTTGGCAGCTCCTTAGCAGATGGTCTGATAATAATGTCGCTTTTCATCTCTTCTTTGGCCTCTCTGTCCTGTCCCCCCCCACCATGTTGCCCCATGACTAATGATTTCCTGTTTGTCATCCAAACACAATCATCAGAGTAGCGGGCACGCCCGCTGTATTCTGCTCCTTCGTCCTTCTGACCAATTTTGGATCATTCCCACTTGTGGGAGCAGACATTTGGATTGGGAGCATGTTTATAAAGCATTTTAATTGAAGACACAGGGCACCAATGAAAGACACAGTTGGAACTGAAACCTTTGGGGTTCTCCCCTTGAGTTTGGAGATGTGCACAAAAACAGTGTCACTGGCTTCCAGACGCAATGCTACTTTGAAAGATGCAAATGTATACACACCCCTTTCAACAATTACTCAGCTCAATGACGGTTGCCCTTGAGAGGCTGTTTTTCATCCAGTAGAATCAATGCTTCGGACGGATGATTACCGTTTGTTGTTTTTAAAGTGATCTGAATGGGATTTTTACCATTTTTTTTTTTTGTCCAAAATACCTTTGAGATTATCAACCAGCTAGTTGTCAAGCCACAATGTCATTGTATTCAAATATTGATAATGAACACAAGAAATGTGGGATGTAAAATATAGTATCAGCCAACAAAAAATTCAAATTGGGAAGAAACCCGAACTAACTAGACCCCAATTGCAATTTCAAAAATTCAGTATAATGTAAAGATTTTTGTTTTGGCTCACTTCTTCAGGAAAGCAGTCAAGACCATTTTCTGGTATTATACATGAGGGGGGAAAAAAAATCAAAATCTTTACCTTCTAAGTACTCCACCACCAGTTAATGTGTTGCACTTCTCAGTTTGGTGCATTAAGACACAGCAGGATCTACAGCACAATTTTACCGCTAAAGAGCTCCCTACTGGTTCTGGAAAATAAACATAAATGGAAGAAACAGGGAACTAAGACACTAAAGTTCCAGGCTCAATATATCCAAAGGAGAACATAGTTACATTATCAATTATTCCCTTGCTTGGAATGCTTCCTCGAGTCAGATTTGAACACAAATACACCTCATAGCAAGTTAGCAAATATTTTGAATTCCACCTTTATAAACATCGATGCTGTTTTAATGCTCAGATATTTTGATTACATATACTTTTTACAGATTTTTTTTAAACTTAATTTAATATTGCCAAGGGCATTTGTGTTGAACTAAGTTATTGATTTATTAGGGCAAAAGAAGTCCGGTGAGCTTTGACTTAATGACTCATTGTAATTTGTCATCAGAGCCTAGCAAGAGAGAACCCGCTATAAACTGTCGCCCTCTAAAATTGTTGCTGAGCACATGTGATCAAATCACACAGTCCAGAAATCTGCTTTGTTTTGCTACAGCCCATCTTTACCACTCTGTGCCGAATAACCAATTCAGCATTTTCTTTTGCTTTTAAATCTGCCAAATGGTAAATTATTGATACAAATTGCTGTTCTTGCTTGAATCTCTGGAGTGTAATTACATTTGCAAGAATCATTAGCTATTAACATCATTCTGGTGTGGAGATGAGCACAGTTAATGGTTATGAATAAATATGTTTCTATGGGCTCTGGTGGAATTAGCACACACATGTTTTTCTTATCCGTTTCTGCTGAGTTAAATGGTTCCTCTTGGCTGGTGCAAGATAGAATATTATCACCCAGGTCGGCGGCATCATTAGTCGCTGCTGTCGACTTCCGGATCTAATCAGGAATCTTTGTGAATAAAATCATCCTGAAGCATCCAGGTGTAGTTCTGTTCTTGTTCTGTTATCACTAATCCGTTTTGACACTCTGCTTTGGCATAATAGCTCTGTAATGTCGCGCTCAATCGATGCCGAGTGCCTTTTTCCTCTCTTAGGTCATTTGCTTGGTAATGAGAGACGGTGCGCAAGATGCGCTCCGCTCGCTTAGAAGAAGACGTTAAGGTTTCACTTGGGCTGCAAGAGAATTGGCCTGCTAATTAATTAAATATGATGCTCAAAGGTTTTCATCTCAGAGGTTAAATTGGGGAATAGCTAGCCATCACCTTTTTTCGCTGTCAACTTTATTATGATAATGCAGTTGTGCAAACTCTACATTCTGTGAGGTTTTATTCTCTGTTGTATCTTTGAAAGCATCTGTGCCAATCAGTACCGATCGACAGTAAATGACCCAGCATGTCAACAGCCCTCACGAGAGTGTTTGTCAGTGAGCAAGATAAGGTCGGTAAAACCGTTTTGGGTACCATAAAGGAAGTGATGTCTCCATATTGATGTCATGTATGACTGGCCAAGGGTGGTTATAAAGGTGCTCAATACCTAAATGGATAGAAAAGTGCTTCCTCAAAGGAGACTCAAAATTCCATGATGGAAAAATCGCTTGACCTTAGCCCAGAAGTGATAAAGATCAAGAAAATGTTGATTTCACACCATGCATACGGCTCAATACGTACGTGAGAGTATATGTGTGAGTGTGTATTCCGACTGCTGCTTGTCAGTGCATAAAGTATAAAATACAGATTGTTTTGCTGTGGACTGTGAAACTGTTGTATTAGGGGGCCTGTGCCCCAACAGAGTGTTATCCCTAGCAACGCCCCTGGTTATTACACTGCATGGTATTTTTTAATCATCCTCAAAGTTCAATCCTTCGATGGTTGTGGGTGAATATTTGCACCTCAAATGTGAAACACAAATACCAACAATCGGCCCAAAGCATTTTTCATCCCTTTCCATCAAAGTCAACAAAAGCCCAACTGGAAGCATATCCTGGACAATGATCCTTCGGAAAACAGTCAACAGTTAGCTTAGCCTGTCCTATTTTTCTGCTACTAATTCTCTTTCTTCTTCTTTGCAGTCTAGATACATTACAAAATTCTACCTCTCACAGTTGATCACAGGTTTACCACTAACTATAAGGGCACATGAAAAATAAGTATACAGTATAAGCCCTTTAGATGGCGGGGAAAATTTTCTGCACTAAAACATCTGTCACATAGAGGTTACCTCAGAGCCCCACCTGTGACACTTAAGAATGACAAGCACGCCTCCCGTCTTGAACACTTAATGTAATTGACTAGGAAATCAGATGATGGTAGGGAGCCATGCTTTAAAACTGGGGTTAAATAAGCTTAGCTAAGATGTTTTACAGACATTATTGTCAACCCAATTTGTCCCTTTATCCTTGAATTTTGCCTTCAACAGTATAAGCATACATTCAGCAAGCTCAGCATTACGTAACGAATCGTTTGTCAGACACTGAACGAGAGATGAAAACACCGGGTGAAACTAAAACGGCAAGACTAACAAGAAGTGGCATCACATGGACAGGAAAAAAATGAATATAAATCTAAACTTCAGGGCGCATGAAACTAAATACTGAAGAACAGGCTGTGTGAATAATGTAAATAGTGACAAATCATCCAGGTTTGAACTTGAATTTCTTGTCTTGAAAAACCTGTACACTGACCACAATGGCCATTTGGCAAGACAGCCAGGTCACACTACAACCCCCCCCCCCCGACTTATTATTATCCAGTCCGATTGTGTGTCACAGGAGCTCAATGTCCCAAGAGCCACACAACAGAGGTTCTTACAGTTAATAGGCCAGTCATAAACCTTTGAGGTGTAATTAACTGCGACCTCAATCTAGGACTATTATGTTGAAATACCCCACCCACGCTTTGTTTACACTGCCCAGTCCTTGAGATTTATTTTTCCCAAAAGTACATATACTTTTCCTCCTCTTACTCTGACCACACCAACCAAGATTCAAACCACAGAAAGAATTAACCTTCTAATTTGGATTTTTGTCCTCTCTCTATACAGGTTTTGGGATGACAACTCCTGTGACAGTTGCAGGCAAAGTGTTCTTGATCTTCTACGGGCTCCTGGGCTGCGCTGCCACGATTCTCTTCTTTAATCTCTTTCTGGAGCGAATAATCACATTGCTTGCGGTTGTCATGAAAGCCGTGAGGGAGCGGCGGATCAGAAACAGCGGCCTGCTCCCACCAGGGGTTCACCGGGACTTCTCGGCTTTCTGTCTACCTGGCTGGAAACCCTCCGTTTACCACGTTATGCTGATTCTAGGCCTATCAGCCATCACCATCTCCTGCTGTGCTTCGGCCATGTATAGCCCTGTGGAGGGCTGGACCTACTTAGATTCGCTGTACTTCTGCTTTGTGACCTTCAGCACCATTGGCTTTGGGGACTTTGTAAGCAGTCAAACTGCATCTTATGAGCACCAAGGTCTCTACCGGGTGGCCAACTTCTGCTTCATGTTAACAGGAGTGTGCTGCATCTACTCGCTCTTCAATGTCATCTCCATTGTTATCAAGCAGGTGCTCAACTGGATGCTAGAGAAGATGAGCTGCTTGTTTTGCCAGCGTTGTAATAAGGCCGGCACCTTCCTGGGCAGACGTAACGCAATCCGACCGGGTTCCAAGGGTCGCCATCCGCCATACGGACCGTGCGACAGTGACACAGAAGGCCGCAGAATGTCCGGGGAGATGATCTCTATGAAAGACCTGGCTGCTTCCAACAAGGTGTCACTGGCCATAATGCAGAAGCAGCTTTCTGAGTCGGCTAATGGCTATCCCAGGACGGTTTGTGGCAGCTCACGCCAAAATGGTTTCTCCGGGGGAGTGGGTGCCCTAGGCATTATGAACAACAGACTGGCAGAGACCAGTAACTCCAGGTAGAGGATAAACCCAGACACTGGAAGCAGCTTTAAGAAACACTTGTCAAGTCAACGTGTTATCCACAATACACAGGACTGTATGGATTAATGTGGCTCGGATTTCCACTGTGATGAGAGGGATCCTTGACTATTAAACATTGATCATTAAGCAGCAGGGTAAATTACTCTGAACGAGTGACAACCACCAAACAATTTAAATAGGATCTCCGTTTATGAAGCTAGTCAATGAAAGCATTTGGAGCAATGTCTACTGTTTGTTTGTCTATATACTGTATATATATATAAATGACCATAATCAGTGGAGATATTAATATTTAAGAAAGAGTATACTATACTGGATGATACGGCACATACCAATCTATGCATTATACATCTTGTGAATTATTTTTGCACCATGTCCTATACCTTCTTTTAACTTTAGGGTATCTAAGAGTGGCAGCAAAGGAATTTATAAGCATGATGTAGCAGATGTGTTGTTGCTGCACTGGGAGGGGCTTACAGTGTGTTAAACTAACAGGCAACAAGACATCTTGCTGTGCTCCCGTGGGAAAAAAAAGATCTCGAAGTCTTTTTCTCGAGAGAGTCACTGGCCTTATCAGCTCTGACCATGTTTCTGTGTAAGAGAAATACCTTTCAATGTTTCCCTCTCTCCTCTCACAGCTGTGTGTGGAAAGGAAACCAAATGTTAAAGACTTGCAATGTATTAATTAATCAGTCTTTGTACCGAGGAAATGTACTTGTATAAAAGAATAAATGAGCTGTACGTTTTTGCTTGAAGACGATTATGAGGAGGTAAGTGGGTTTATACTGCAGGCAAATTGCAGATTGAAAGAAGCTGGGCCAGTCTAAAGTGGGTAACAAAACCCTGAAGGATTCTCTCAGTCGCATTGATTTCTCGTTTTCTGCCGATTTGCTGCATTCATCAAAGGAGGTATCATTTCAGATTCATATCTCTCACGCTCGCTCGCTCGCTCTCTCGCTCTAAAACAAAGATGACCCAAAAGCCTGCAGAGCCTGATTTTCCTGCTGATTTTGGTGTAAACGTGCTAGCGAGGATTAATGGCTCAGGATGTTCGGAAAGTATATTGTGCTACCTTGTCACACTACACGATCAATGTCCTTATTCCCGGCGAGTGTCTTTTCCAAGGCATCTGTGATTTAAAGCTGTGCGATTAATGTTTGATGTCCGCATACAGACACAGGAGGTTTACAGAGAAGGGGTGGGAGGGGGGCAGGGGCAGCCATAGCAATAGTGCAGTAAAAGATTTCTGTCAGATCCAGATTCATGTCCACTGCAAATCAACAGCCACAGGCTCGGTTTTTCCTGGTACATTCGGGCTCTGCAAAATCCCTGGTCACATGTATGACTACATTCATTTACACACACAGCACCATAGCTCTTTGCGTTCTTGTCTTAGCTCTCCCTTCAGGCTCATCTGCCTCACTGGCGTCTACTGTTGATTGAACGTAAGCATATTTCAGAACCTAATCTTAATTAACTTTTGTGTGTCCATCATGCTCAAAGAAAGCAAATAAGCACATGGTACCAAATGATTTCCAAACAATCCTCAAGCTGTGGCATATGGTGTATGTCTTTTGTATGTTCTTTTAGGCATGCTGGGTTTTCTATTTCGATGACCTTGCACGTGGAAAAATGCCATATCCTAGAGACATTTAAACTGGCGTAGTATAGGATTCTATAGGGCGACCTCGTTTCTCTCATATGAGGCCCAAAGTCCTGCAGGGCCATCGGTATCAGGATTACAAGCTATCCGCAGAGGTTTTGGTTTCAGTTGGTCATTAACCTTCAGCAGGACACATGGGTGCCGAAATGACTGGAAGGAAGATTTTAGGTACTGTCATGTGAAACAATGGCATGCTTCCTGCAATCGAGCCTCCCACAGGTCATTTGATTCAATAAACCTCATAAAATAGTGACTTTTCAGCTCAGGATTAATTACTTAGGCTTCCTTACTTAGTCTATGTATTGACACACACAAAAAACAGGTATTCATCCTACTAATGTGCAAAATGTATCTCCATTGATTGCAATGGATTGTGCCCTTGTTGTCCTCTATCTGTAGGAGAAGACTTGAGTTTTCATGCTCACTGCTCATAAAGCAAATTTGTGAGATGCTGCTAAAATGCAACGTTTCCTGTCACCTTCTTGCCCAAAAATCACCTTAAATGATGCACGAGTCCCACTACGCATGCTAAAAAGTGAAAAATACAAGCTTGCATTGCAGCGCTGCATAATTCATCTTACCACAAATTGTTCAGGTATTCGACTCAAGACATATGACAAAGAAATAAGGAATCAGCACTTTACCAGTAGAGTATTCTTATTGAGCGTGCTCTATATTTGATTCAATAAAAATCGTATTTTTGATAATGTATTTGTTTCAGGATTCATTGGAGTACACTGAAAGCAGCAGGCAGGGAAACATCTCCGTATCAGAATGATGTATTGCTTGCTTGGTCGCTTGTGATGTGTGACTGAACTCACCTTTAGCTTTTTGACCTGGCACTTGATTATCAGAGCCAACATCCCTGATGGCACGGAGCCAATGAAATCATCCGCTAACTCTTTCTGTTAAATGTGTGTGATTCATTAATTTGCTGATTCCTTTTGGTTCTATTGACATTGAAATTTACACCTCAGCCCCTTCATGTATGCAAATGAAATTCTGTTTGCGAGTTGCACATTTATACCAATGATTGTAATTTTATATTTATGTAATTAAACGTAAGACCTATGCTATTGGGTTTCATTAAGCACCGCTACCCAGTGAGGTTTCTTTGTTTTTCCACTTGATTGGGAATCTTTAGATGTAAAAGAACGTATGATGTCCAAACTCTTAAAGGGAAACTATGTTTAATGAGCCCGAGCTCGAATCATTATTTTATATGAACAGACCATTTTGTAAGGCACACATTCATCATATTTTGGTATAATGACTCCGAAAAATTTACTTTAGCTGAAGCTTTACTATCTAAACGTATTTGCTTTCCTGGCCACACTATTTGCATCATATATTTCTGTGATGTTACCATGCATGGCATGTTTAGTGACTAATTACTCAAAAATTACTTATTGCGGCATAAAGTTCATTAATGAATAAACTCTTCCTGCTTTTTCCCCCTTTCATTTAATTCACGAGATCTGTCATTAAGCTTATCAATTGGAAATGTTTGAGATAATGTCTGTTAGAGTGGTGCTCACTCTAACTTATTTTGCAAGAACCACACGGGAGACAAGTAAGTCCTTTTAAACACCTGCGGGTGGAGAGTCCATTCAGCGACGATCGAATGAGGTCTGACTCTGGCCTCTTGCAAGAGCATTTTTATTAAGAGAAACAGGGTGGGGGTTAAGTGGACTGGATAGAGAGAAAGCCCTTGACCTCTAGTCAAAACATAGCAGGGGGTGTTTTACGACGTTGTGTAGGATAGGACAAGCTAGGTTATTTATTACAGGTTACATTCCAACATAAGCATAAAACTAATCTAGCTAGGTTATTTATTACAGGTTACATTCCAACATAATCATACGATCAAGATAATCTGGAAAACCCTGACAATGTCAGATCATTTTTTAAACTTATCTTTGCTGTCTTATATTGTTACTATTTGTGATGATCAGTTTGAGATCTGATCTTGAAGATAAGATTAAAACGTGAATTGGTGTAATATATTTCGGAATATAACAGACTTTTGACACTTGACATTTCTTTGCATCATTGCCAGGATAAGCATCAACAAATGTAAAGTCCATTTGACTCACATATTGGCCAAAATATTACTTGTTTAACTTTGCATCACACTGTGGTGCAAGTGTTAAATTGCTGCACAACAGACACATCATGTATAAATGTTTAATTTACAATTATAAACAAAAAGTTTAAGGGGAAAGCGTGTTGGGTCGACTTCTTCCGTAATGGGCCAGTTATAATTTAGTCCTAAAGAAGGACTCTGTAGTTGCATTCGTTAAGAAAATCAGTCTAATCGGCCAATAATGTGGATGAGCATATATTATCATAATGCTGGGGATGTTAAAGGCGTTGCAGATGAAGTGTCCCACAACGTGGACAGTGGGTCATCTAAGTGGATGTTTTCAAGAAACAAATTGATGCTCGCTGACGTTTTCCAGTAATATCATTTCCAGAACTGATTATTCATAAAAAAAAATTCTGCACTACCAAAAAACAAAATCATTCAGCTCATCTCTAATGAAGAGATGAGCTGAGGAATAAAAAATATCAACTTTTTAAAACGACTTTTTTTTTTCCATCTCTGGGCTGAGGGTAAAGTACTCTCCGTGATTATTTTATCCAAAGCAGGCGGAATTGTTTCGTTTGGGCTCTCCAGCATTTCTCTTCCGATGCGTTACTGTATTGCCACTGGTGGTTTAGCTTTTACTACAACATTGCTTTCTGGATACGGAGAAGTTTGTTTGCTAGCTACCAGAATGTCAGTCGTGGTAGTCTGGAATACCGCTACATCTTTATTTTTAAGATTTGTCACAAGTGTTTAGAATGCAAGCTGTTAAGAATGATCTTCGTAAAAGCTTGTCAAGACGAACAGTCCAAGCATTACAACATTAAAATAGGCCGAAGGGTCTCATTATAAAAGCCCTCCTTTCATACTACTGTATAGCCCACCATTTTACCACCCTTTCACTTTTTTTAAAGCCAGTCTTAAATAAACACCGACGTGACGGTGGAGAGAAAGTCGACTCGGCAGTTTATTTTGCCTTCTGATGGATTTTAAGAGCTCTAGCATCAGAGGAATGATGGGCAATATAGCCTCTGTGTAAAAGCCAGCATTTTGGGCTCCTTGTTTTTTCACCTTTTTTTTGTGTTAATATCGAACATGATTGGAGTGCGGGCAAAGTCAATTCCCCTCATGCAGATTTTCAATATCTCGTGAAGAAGCCTGAATGTCAAAGGGTCTAATGAGTTTTGCTAGAAGAGAAATCCAGTCAGCTTAAAACTTATACAAAAAAGTAAAAAGGGAAAACTCTTAAAACCAATGACATGAAAATCTTGGTACCTGGTGAGAGTTCATACAGTAGGCAAGATAAAGCGAAAAAAAGAAGTCATGTGGAAACAAGACATTTACATGTAAACGGACTGAGCAGCCAGAGAGTAATGAGCCAATTACCTTCTGACATCTGCTCTTTCAATTACCGTGGGGATAGATAGGGAGGAGAGAGGAGTTAATAGATAAGGGAAATTCACCAATTCAGCAAATGAAATACATTATGAGCTCTTCCTCTGATCGGCATCATGAGGTGTTTATTGTTGCATAAATTCTTCAAAGGCAGCCAGCTTCAAATGCAATAAAACCTCGGAGCGGTTTGAATCAGATAAAGTTGGATGAATACTGATCAGGATGGAGAGGAAAAGCTTTCAGCTTTGGACACCCACTCTCACTCACATGAAATGGAGAAATAGACTACATTTCAATGAGTTTGTTGTTATCTATACTAAACAAACAAACTCAAAACTTTAATGCGTGTATTAAAAGCATGACGCCGGTAGATGGTTGTGGAAGATCTTCAACACATTGGTGCAATATGGTCACGTTCCTGTTTTGTTTGTGGGAGTGGCGAGCATTTCTTCTTCCTAACACTGCAGCAAAATACATTTTCACATGGGAGAAAATTGCCTATTCAGCGCTGCGGAGTGGATAGTATATATAGCAACGGTTATTTCACTACACCCCTTAATCTCAATGTGTATCTTCACAAAGGAGCAGTTTTTTCTGAAGGTGTCTAATCTGCTGAGTAGACCGTAGTGCTGCCATTTGTAACTGTCCCCACTTTGGTGCTGGATTGATGTGATTGATTGTGTTTATGTCCCTTTCAGATGGAAAACGGTGGTTGCAAGAATGCCGTACGTTCAATTAGATTTTATAGATTTTATTCAAGTTAATGAAGACGTACAATTCTAATGAAAGCACGTCAAACCTAGAGTTACAATTGACTGGTTTGTTAGCAAATCAGTTATATTTTTTCTCATCCTTTGAACCATGATTGGAATTTTTAAAAAATGCCTCTGGGATCATACAAAGGGTTAAGGTTAAGGATTTGGGTTGAAGGTTTGGCACATACATATATTCATTCCACGCAAACCTCTGTGCTCTCTCAGCAGTTTTATTGCTTTTACACTGAACAGATGGTGATCCACAAAAACAGTACTAGAAGAAATTCCACCTCCTGGTGCCCCCAAGATCGTTGCAAAATATTCAGTAAGAATGTCTATTTATGCATATTATTTTTTGAAGCTCCACGACGTGGAAATTTGCTGGATAATGTGGTGTTCTTCACGACAATGTTCTCATTAACCATGACAGATAAGGGCACTAAGTTGCTCACAAGCTGCAATACATCACAAGTGAGCCAGTGTTTACACAACTTTCCATTATGTCAATGAGAGATGCTAGGAATTTCAATTACGCTTTGGAAATTTAATTTGTGATGTACATTAACAGTTTTTTCTTTTGCATACATATTCTCGGTGCATTTTAACTGGTCACATTTAAGATCAGCCAGGAGTTTCCTTTCTACCACTTGGCCAGTTTATTTAAATCATTTCACACGGAGGTGTAGCTCAGAAATAATATATACGTGCTCTGAGTGTAAATACACTTAATGCAGCTCGAGTGCACTGGAGCCTACAGCTGTTTTTTTTCTGAGATTGTACTGAAGAGGGCAAAGTAGGAAATAGCACATGAATTAACAGTGAATAATAACAAGTTGACCTTCATTTACCTATTCATTAATTGCCAATTGCTCAAGCATCATTTTTAAGGGGACCACAGGATTACTATATACATAATATAATTGCCCTTTGAGACGAATATTGTCATTTAAGTTTGTGGTCTGGGGCTCTCAGCTAATCCCAAATACCATTAGCATTTTATTTAGATTAAAATGACTACTATTTTACTGGTTAAAATACTTATCATCTGATTCTTATCAAGCTACCTAATCCAACAAAACACAAATACACGGGAAAAAAATCCTTGAGTCCCTTGAAAAAAACTCGGCAACCACTTTATTTTGTGTTGGTAGTAAAATACAGCTACAAAGGCTGAGACATACTTTGTTGTTATTTTTTATATGGTGCATATCTGTGCGCTTCAGTCTTCATAGCGGCATAAAATTAATAGAAGTCTTTGTTTTGTGTGACACATGGCAGTCAATTTATGTTTACCCCTACCATGAAAGCAGTGAGATAATAAGACTTTGTGAATTTTCCCAAACGCAGCGTCAAGAAACAACCTCTACATAAGGTTCCATAATCCTTTCTTAATTAGATGTCACCCATACATAGCCCTTGCCACAATTTAGATGTCTGTCTGGGTATTTTGCTGGGAATGCTCACCTGGTGGCTGTGTCAGAGGAATAGGAGGCTGCAGACAATTTGCAGTCACCCTTGACCCTGGTAACATAACAGAAGATTTGCCCAGGTTGCACCAAAGGTCAAACGCTGTACCATTACATTACTCAAGTGGACAACAAACTGTGCACCTATGCTTCAATGCTCTGGTTAGAAATGCCCAAGTTATTAATTGGTTGACTTTTCCTTTGTGGTTAAGTATGCAAAGGAAAAAGCATAACAGCTCTTGTTGCAACTCAGATTTTTTTCACAACAAAGCTTGTCTTTTACAGTATTATTATTATACTGCCCTCTTCTGGAAGGCAATTATTATCACGGGAAAAAAACACATACCGTACTGCAGCCTACTGTAGGTCTCTATTTTATTTTGATTTATTATTTTGCATGCAAGAACAGATAAGAGGGATGTGCTAGTACCATTGTGTAATTACCTTCATTTGCTGGTTATGCTTGCGTCGAAGTATTGATACTTCTGGGTGGAAAAACAGCTGATTTATTTTATGAATGTTTCTTTCAGGCGTCACATGACAGATGCCATACTTGCAATTCACATTTATCACCACTGGTTGATGCCAGGGCGCTCTTCCATTGGGAGTTCCGGTGACGTTTATGCTACGTAATTTCCGGCTCTCCCGGTACTCGTTGTCATTGGATGACCATAGTTGTAGTCGCGCCTTCCTCCTGACGCATGTGCGTTTCCCGCGAACACAGGAGGGCTCATGGTGTTTGCCGTAGCTCAATAGCTAATAGCTAAGAGTTGTCACCAGACCAGAATCTGTCATGGCGAAGCAAAGCTCACTTTTAAATTTCTTCTCCAAGTCTCCTCCGCCGGTGTCCAAGCCGAAAGCCCAGTGCTCACCCGACGAGGCCGACTTGCCGTCTCCATCGAGAAGTCCAACTCTTCTCCAAAAGAAGAAGCTAAACTACTCTCGAGCAAGACCACCAAAACCAAATCAAAGAGTGTCGTTAAGAATGCGAAAGGAGGATTCAGCCAACTGTTCGGCGATAAAGCGTCAACAGCAAAAGACGCGTGAGTTAATCTTGCTCAATTCAACGATAGTTTGTGTGCGTTTAGTAAATGAAACGTGCATTTCCCATTATTTTACTTATACATTGCTAATGAATGCATGTGAAGTAAATATATTGTTTCTTGACATTTGGGTAGTCGATCAGAAACAAATGCACGTAGATGAAACAAATGCAAAGACTATTTCATTTTTTTCGTTTAGTAGATGCTAAATAATTTTAGAATAAAGTAGTAACCACAACGTTGACTCAATGCCTTGTCTGGTATGTTCTTACAAGGTCATGGTTATTGATTTATGAATGACCATGATTTCTGGAAATCATTTTTGGAATGTCCATTTTTGGTTTTCAGGAGCACCACATGCTCATTCAATGCAGGGTCCCTTGTGTGGGCAAAGTTGGAGGGGCACCCATGGTGGCCATGCATGGTGGTACCTCAACCTCTGAGCGGCCAGCAGATGCGAGGCCGTGGTCGGGCCCAGCGCATACATGTCCACTTTTTTGATGAACCGCCCACACGGGGATGGGTCAGCACCAAATACGTCAGAGAGTACCATGGTTAGCCATTACTCAAATTTCTATTAACACTTAATGAATCTTGAGCTTCTAGCAACTGTAATTGATGTGGAATGTCTTCTCATTTGTGTTGCAGGTTCTGACAGTAGTGATTCTAAAACCGGAGGATTGTTTTTTAGTGGGAAGCCTGAAGTCCGCCATGCAATGGAGCTTGCAGACAAAGTCTTGTTTGATAGCCCAGAAAAACGATTAAAGATGCCTCTCTGCTCAGATCCATCAGATGAGGAAGAAGAAGAAATGGAGGTGACACCATTTCATTAAATATTTTGACAAATTTGATGTAAATGGACCAACTGTAATGTAATTGTCTTTCCATTTAATAATGTGCATGTTTTTTTCTTTTTTTAAATGCCAACAGCTTGATCAGACGACAATGACTGACGGCGAGGGCAGTGATGAGGATCAAGTGAAAAATGAGGAATTAAAGTCATCAAAAGTCAGTCCGCATCCAACCCGGTCCAATGGAAATAAAGCCAAGCGTCGCCGTATAATCGTGGCTTCAGAAAGTGAGGATTCTGAGGATGAATTCAAACCAGAGCAAGCCGCTAGCAGCAGTGAGGATGATGAGGAAGAAGCCACGGTAAGCAGTGAGGTTGAAGAAGCACAGAGCACACAAGAGTCTGAAGCGGAAAGCCCAGTTAAGCCTGTAAAACGTAAACGTCCCGTGGAGAAGCCCGCGACGACAAAGCCAAAGATAAGCAGTATCCCTTCCAGTGCATCGAAACGGCCTCGGGCATCTACATCTGGCGACACAAAGTCTCGTTTATCTGCCTTTTCTGCCCCTGACATCTTTGAAAGCCAGGCCAGCGGATCAGGCACAGATGGATCCACAATGTGGGACCACGAGAAGCTGGAGTGGTTGCAGGATCATAAGAGGAAAGATAGTCAAAGGCGGAAAGTGACGGACGAAGGATATGATCCTACCACCCTGTATGTGCCGGAAGACTTCACCAACCGGAACACTCCCGGTATACGTCAGTGGTGGCTTATCAAAGCCCAGATGTTCGACACTGTTATTTTCTATAAGGTTGGCAAGTTCTACGAACTCTACCATATGGATGCTGTGATTGGAGTCAATGAGCTCGGATTGACTTTTATGAAAGGGACCTGGGCTCACTCTGGCTTTCCAGAAATCGGCTTTGCACGCTTCTCAGACGTACTGGTCCAGAAGGGCTACAAAGTGGCACGTGTGGAGCAGACTGAGACCCCAGAGATGATGGAAGCGCGATGTAAGACTCTGGTCAAGCCCACCAAGTTTGACCGTGTCGTTAAGAGAGAAGTGTGCCGGATCATAACGCGAGGTACCCAGACGTACAGCGTGTTGGACGGCACCCCTTCTGAGAGTCAGAGCAAGTTCCTGCTCAGTTTAAAGGAGAAACCCGAAGATGAAGGAAAGGGTTGGTGTAGCCGGACCTATGGAGTCTGCTTTGTAGACACCTCTGTTGGCCTCTTCCACGTTGGTCAGTTTCCAGACGACCGCCACTGTTCACGTCTACGCACCCTGATAGCGCACTTTGCCCCAGCCGAAGTGCTTTTCGAAAAGGGGAACCCATCGGTTGAAACGCGCAAGATACTCAGGCTTCTCTGTCGTCAGCGCTGCAGGAGGGGCTGAATGCAAGCTCACAGTTCTGGGATGCTCAGAACGACTCTGAAAAAGCTGTCAGAGGAAGACTACTTCAGAGAGAGTGCAGGAAAGGACAGGGCACAAAATTTTCTACCTGCTGTTCTTAAAAAAATGACCTCGACAGCGATTCGCTCGGTCTTACCCCAAGGAGGGTTACGAACTGGCGCTCTCATCGTTGGGTGCGTGCATCTTCTACTTGAAGAGTGTCTCGTAGACCAGGAGTGCTCTCCATGGCCACTTCGAAGGAATACATCCCTGTCGATGTTGAAATGGAGAAAGCTGCCGGAGAGAAAAGTTTCTTTGCTCAGACTCGCCAGCGCATGGTCCTGGACGGAGTGACTCTGGCTAACCTGGAGATATTTCAAAATGGCTCCGGAGGTACAGAGGGAACGCTGCTGGAGCGCCTCGACACCTGCACCACTGCTTTTGGAAAGCGGCTGCTCAAGCAATGGCTCTGCGCTCCTCTGTGTAATCCAACATCCATCGAGGACAGACTAGATGCACTGGAGGACCTCATGGTTTGTCAAGGGCAAGTGTCCGAAGTTTCGGAGCTGCTGAAGAAGCTCCCCGATTTGGAGCGCCTCCTGAGTAAAGTTCACAGCATTGGCACACCGCTGAAGGATCAGAACCACCCGGACAGCAGAGCGGTTCTCTACGAGGAGGTCACCTACAGCAAGAGAAAAATAGCAGACTTTCTTTCAGCGCTTGAAGGTTTCCAAACCATGCAAGAAATCGTCAATGTCTTCGCATCGGTTGCTGGCGACTTTCAGTCCAAGTTACTCTGTCAAGTGGTAAGTCTTCAAAATGACAGCGGCGGGCTCTTTCCTGACCTCTCTGCCGAACTCAAGCGCTGGGAGACGGCCTTTGACCACCAAAAAGCGCGAAGCACGGGTGTCATTACCCCGAAGGAGGGCTTCGACCCCGAATATGACCAGGCTCTGCTCGGCATCAAGAGTTGCGATCAAAAACTGCAGGATTATCTGGACCGACAGAAAAAGCGAATCGGTTGCAAGAAGATGGCGTACTGGGGCACCGGGAGAAATCGCTTTCAGATGGAGGTACCCGACAGCGTCTCTGAAAGGAATATTCCAGAAGAGTACCAGGTGAAGTCCACAAAGAAAGGCTGCAAGCGGTACGTGACCACGGAGACTGAGCAGCTGTTTTACGAGTTGCAAGGATTTGAGGAGAAGCGAGATGCTGCCCTGAAAGACTGCATGAGGAGGCTCTTCTACAACTTTGACAAGAACTACAGCAACTGGAAGACTGCAGTGGAGTGCATGGCAGTGCTTGGTATAAACATTTAATGAATAAATTTCCTCAGCGGCGTTCCAACACAATTTTCCCCCCAGTTTAAAAGTGCAGTCAAGCCTTAGTTTATGAGCAACTCTATTTGTGAATAAATCAGATTTTACAAGCCGTCTTTGCTTATACGAGAAGTGAAATCAAAACAATTCTTGACAATAATATGCTCAATGCGTCCCCACTGGTGTAAACATGGAATTCTGATTAATATGGCGTTGGTGGAATATGAATTAGAGAGCAAAAGTCCGCCTGTTTTTATCCATTTTGGCCATTTTACCACCCATGAAAATGTCATGACTTGATCAAGACTCAGGTCATTATCAATGATGGCTTGTTTTCTGAATTTGGTCATGTGACATTCGCAAGTTGAGGTTTGACTACAGTGATAAACTGGGTTTTTATTTTTAGCTCAACTAATCGTAACTTGTTTTCAGATGTTCTGTTGGCCTTATTACGCTACAGCCAGGGTGGAGATGGACCAATGGCTAGGCCACAAGTTGTTCTCCCAGATGGCGCTGAGCAAATCACACCCTTCCTCGAACTCACCGGTTCTCGTCACCCGTGTGTTACCAAGACATTTTTTGGCGACGACTTCATCCCAAATGACATCTATATCGGCTGCCCTGGAGGCAGCGAGGATGGCGATGATCAAAATAATCATGCCCCATGTGTCCTCGTCACAGGACCCAATATGGGCGGAAAGTCCACTCTCATGAGACAGGTGGGTCACTCATGGCTGTACACTTGGAGTCATTAACAATTTTTTCCTAAAGCAAAATTGAAACGTCTTAATCGCGAGATGTCACACTGTTTTTGTTTGTACCATATTATTAATACATGTCGCCTGCAGTGTGGACTTGTGATCGTGCTCGCTCAGCTGGGCTGCTTCGTACCTGCCGAGAGTCTGCGCTTCACGCCCGTCGATCGAGTCTTCACTCGGCTCGGCGCTTCCGATCGCATCATGGCTGGTGAATGAGCAAAGAGAGGAGGAGACGTGCACTTCTGTGATTTCAGTTTTTATTAACCCTCTTGTCCACTACAGGAGAGAGCACCTTTTTCGTTGAGTTGAGCGAGACTGCGTGTATTCTGCACCATGCCACCAAACACTCACTCGTGCTTCTGGATGAATTAGGTACATGTTCACTCGCCGTGATGCTTTAGTTTTTACATGCAATTGTCTGACCGTTCGGTCGTACTGTGGGCAGGAAGGGGCACGGCCACATATGACGGCACGGCTATCGCCTGCGCGGTTGTGAAGGAACTTGCCGAAAAGATCTGCTGTCGTACGCTCTTCTCTACACATTACCACTCCCTAGTGGAGGACTATGCCAACAACCCGGCGGTGCGCCTTGGCCATATGGTATGTATGTTTACTTGTAATATACTGAGGCTCCTCGATTGAATTTGTACACACATTGTAGTTTATCCCGATTGTTTTCTGCTTGCTACCCAATTGAATTATGTGGCGTCATGTAAATTTTAGTATATAATTGTGATTTGCCCATATGTACTCTGCAATGCATCTTATTTAGGCATGCATGGTGGAAAACGAATGCGAGGATCCAAGCCAAGAGACCATTACGTTCCTCTACAAGTTCATTTCTGGGCCGTGTCCGAAGAGCTATGGCTTCAACGCCGCTCGACTTGCCAGCCTACCAGAAACTGTCATTCAGTCAGGGCACAAAAAGGCCAGAGAGTTTGAGGAGAGGATCATCAGTCTTCGACTTTTCAGGTATGTTCCCAGAGGGATTGTTGTTGTTCTCCAGCTCATTGTGATGTCTCTCTATTCTTAACAGGAAGCTCTGCCAGTTTGCTGAAGACCCCACACAGGATAAGACCCACTTTGCCACACTTGTTCAGAAGATTCAATCCATGTAATTTGGAAACTTATATTTTGGGCAAGTTCTGTCTCACTTCGCTTTAGTTTGGCAACCCCACACTCACAGACGGTGCACTGTCCTCCTTTTGTGCATTTGCAGTCTTGTTACTTTAGTGACACTGTGGCTTACTTTCAGACATGGTCTTGTCAAAATATACCAATTACATTCCACGTTTTGTTCTGGAGGAGAAAAAAACACTGTCGTGATCTAATAAAGTTTATTTTTTTTAAAAAAGACAATGTTCACCTAGGAAATTAAACCCTTTTAATTCAAGCTAGCGCCTACATAACGGTTATTGAATACTTCACAATATATTAAGTCTAGATGTTATGATACATGCATACATTTCAGTCTGAATTAGAACCCACAATCACCAGTACACATGAATTGGGGGAGGGATAATGAAATTATATAGTGCTGTATGTAGATACTGGTCTCAGCTTTAATGGAGTAAAAAGCCTATTGGCTTTTCCTGCAACATTGACAAAAGTGGGCGGGGGGGGACTGAAAAGGATTTCACAAGACATGAGACCCAATTAAGTAGAAACAATGAAGCTTTTAAACTACAGGGTGGCATAGACAGTTGTCAGACAGCCATGAGTGCGTCAAAAGAAGAGAGCAGACGTGTCTTTTCAGTTTTATCTAATTAAGAGTCCTACAAATACACAGATACCCCTTAACAGTTCATTAGATGGGAGGGGGGGGGTGAATACATTGACGTAATACAAGTCTTGTGAAAGTACAATTCAGTCTTTGTGTTGCAAATGTGCCAGTGTTGCAGGAGAAACTGCTTAGTGTTTCCCTCTCATTTCTCAGATCTCTTTCACAGAAAGAAGTTAGATACTGCGACATGAGTATAATTACAGCAACTCTGGGGTATAATAACCAACAAAAAAAAAAACACGTAATAAAATAAAGACATTCAAGTACAGTAATATTTTGCATGAAAATACAAAACTACACAAAAAGCATTAAAATCAAACATTTGAGTTGGATGTTGTGGGCGGCGGAAGTGCTAGTTCATAAATTCTCATACGTAACGTATGAGGAGCTCGGTGATCCAGCGATGGAAGCATTGTGACCTTTAGGGCCATTTACTCCACCAGAACGAATGTCTTTTTGCAACATGTTTCTACATGACTGCTTTTTTTTTTTTTCCCCTCCAAGTTGACGATCCCCTACCCCAGTTGTCACTGACACTCATTTGGGAAACATGACGTACCCACAAACCCCTCTACATCTTTTTCAGATCATGTCACTTTTTTGTTGTTTTTATAAAATAAACAGAAAAGCTAGGCATCTTATGTCCAAGTCTTTTTTTACCCCCCATTGTAAATGCTCTGTAAGAGTCTATATTTAAATTGGGCTTTCCTCTTCCTCCACTGCGGTCCCGAGCATCCATTACTGCTGAAGCGCGACTGGGCTTGTGGTCTGGGGCTCAGTTGTGCTGCAGCGTATTGGACTCTATAGGAGGCGCAGAGTCGTAGAGGGTGTCTGTGTCGTGCGTCGGCTCTCCGGCTAACGTGCAAGGGTTTGATAGCGTCCCTGCACCACAGTCGCAGAAGAACCTACGAGTGACGAGATGGGAAAAGGATTAAATCACAATGACAGAATTGCAGCGTTGTTTAGCTATTCAATCGTAAAAGATGCTAGGTTTACAACTGTGTTGGATGACCACACTAAGGAGAAATAATTCATCCAGTGATAGTGCTGTGCACACTCACCGATCGTGTCTGATGAATTCCACATCGTGTCCCTGGTGGCACTTCTTGATGCAATTCACACAGATGGCGTTGCGATCTGTTGTGTTACAGGTGTGGCACCTGTGGCGAGCCAAACGGTAGCCGTGAAAAGTCAAAACAAAGACAGCGAGTTGACATGGTTCTCTAACATGAAGTTACCTGTAAAAATCGTGCATTGGATAGCTGGTGTAACTTGAAATCTTGTACAGGCACTGACCTCTGCTCACAGCCTTTTCAATGGCATCTTGATTGTTCATTATTTTGTTATCTGCAGGAGAATAAAGATGACAATTGTCATTTGACAAAAGTTGGTCAGGAAGGTTCGTCAGTCCAAGTTAGCACCTTTCATCGTAACGTTGACACCAGATGCTAGAAAAAGCCCTCCGAAGCGATTGTTGAAGATCTGATTGCCCTCTAAAGTCGCTGTGGCGTGATTGGTGATCTCGATACCTGGCGAAAACAAACTATTTCAACACTGTAACGACACTCATTCCTGGATTTCACATCAACCTACCTGCGGCAAAGCCGTCAAATATTCTATTTTTCCTCAAGACGGGGTGACTGTTGGTGCTGATGAGGACGCCTGCTTGGGCGTTCCTGAAGATGTCATTTTCCTCAAGCAAACCTGAGGGAAGAAAGACAAATGTCAATTTACATACTTTAATCAAATACTTTGGAAAGCTACACAATCTTTGCAAGTAGAAAATACATTCCAATAACTACAATAATAAAATATACAGATTTAACCACAACAGTGTTGTATCACCAATATAAGCAGTGAGAATAGAATGGATTAGCAGCCAACTAAAATGCACAGGTTAGCTGCAACAAGCTGCTAAACAAACTGTCTCAAGATACAAAAATCTTTGAATGTATCAACAATACTTCCTTAACACCAATTACGATGAGCGCTTCAAGGAATAGTGGAGAAAATACAACACACAGAAATCTAATAATTTGTGAATGGGCCAACTCCAACGATTCATATCCCAACTCCAGTGATTCATGCCAACATCGTTACCTCTTCCTCCATTAAATATGCAGATTCCGCCATCTCTGCCATCATGGATCTTGTTCCTTCGCAGGGTGGGGTTGCTATCAGTCTTAATCCACACTCCTGCCATAGCATTGTCAAAGATCTCATTGTCCTCGATAAAGCCCAGGCCTGCAAAACAAACCGGTTCAAAATCAATACAAATAAATAATAAATGAATAGAGATTAAGTCCACTTCTCACCTGAGTTGTAAACCAAAATACCGCCATTCTGACCTCCCCATATTTTGTTCCGCCTGATTTTAGGGTTGCTACCAGTCCTAGTGATGACAGGGAGGGGAAAATAGAGACACAAGCTCACTTTCAGAACACATTTCAGCTCTGCATGGACCAAAGTAATGTGAAGCATTTCTCTTCGTACAAACCTTATTTGAACTCCAGAATACATGTGATTGTAAATGTCATTGTCTTCCAACACACCATGGCCGTTGTCATAAAAGTAGACCCCGACCTGACAGAGAGAAAACACTGTGATGAATCTCAATATAATGAAAAGACCATTTAATGTAATGCCTTTTGATATATAAAAAAAAAACATGCTGATTATGTTTATCTTTCAGTGGTCATTACATAACAAGACATCATCTCGATTCGGCACGTTTTACCAAATCAAATTTAAAACCATTTTTAAGATTAAGAATTTTAATTTGAAGTTAATTTCAGACTCATGTATCGCAACATCCAATGTACACGAACGTGGTCAGAAAATAAATGACCTGCTTGCCGCTGTGTATCCTGTTCCTCCGCAGTACCGGCGTGCTGCCCGTTGTGACCCACACTCCAGCCAGCGTGTTGCTGTACACCTCATTCTCCTCTATGACACCCTGTCCCTTCTCATGCTGTGTTAAAAAAAAAAAAAAAAGGCATGCGCCTCAATAAACACTGCATACACATCTAAAAGATAAGAAACGTTCAGACTCGATGAATTTAGCCAAAATCTCTTACCACATAAATGCCACCGTGTTGACCGTCATGGATCTTGTTGTGTCTGACAATAGGGCAGCTATTTGTCCTGATCTGTATCCCAGCCAAGGCATTCCCATAAATGTCGTTTCCTTCTATGAGACCTCGGCCATCACCAAAAATATACACTCCGCCTTGGTTGCCATTAAATATAGCATTCCCCCTGTATTAAAACACAGCATATTTCAATATAGACTACACTGGTAGATAGCTATGGAAGCATTTTGTGAGGCGGCCATACTGACCGTATTGTAGGGTCACTGTTCGAGGTGATCCACACGCCGGCAAAATTATTTGCATAGATCTTATTTTCGATAAACTGTCCACGGCCCTTTTCATGCACGTAGATCCCCCCCGTCTGGCCGTGATGGATCTCACAGCGCACTACTGTCGGGTTGGCGTACGCCTTCACCTCAAATCCTGCGATGCGGTTCCTATGGATGTTGCAACTCTCAAAATAACCCTGGAAACAGAGCAAAACATTTACCTCGACGGCCTTGTGCTGCAATGACCGAGAATGCCGCTTACAGGGATTTGGTGTTTGAAAATGTGAAATTTACCATGCCGTGGTCAAACGTAAAAACACCAACATCTCTGCCATGGTGAATGTGATTCCTTCTAATGATTGGGTTGCCGTGGTTCTTTACCCAGATACCAGCCAGAGCGTTGTTTGAAATCTCATTGTCCTCATATATTCCCTGGAAAAACAATAAAAACAATTTTAGAAGTTCCTTCAGACTTGCGTGAATGAAGGGGCATAGTACCTGCGCATGGTCGGTGATGTAAAGTCCAACATTTTCACAGTCGCTGATATTGCAATGCTTGATTGTGGGACAAGCACCTTGGCCACTAACGCACACTGCCGACCCCACTGAAGAAAAAAACAAAACGCCGGTGTCAATAAATGTTTAAAGTACAGACACACTTGAATCAGAGCAAGAAGTAGCAGCAGGCTTAATTACCTGTGCAAGTGCTGCGTATGATGCAGTGGTCAATAATTGGGCTACAGTTGACAGTAATCTCCAAGCAGTGGTGTGCATTATGATGCTGGGCGGATTTGTCGTCAGGATTAAACTACAGTGGACACATAAATTCTGATTATCACCTTGCCTTTGCGCTCGGGGCACACAACAAAAATAGACATGTCAACTCACCCTTATGGTCATGTATCCGACGTAGGCGTCTTCTGAACCTTCCATGAACACAAACGTGGAGTCTCTGGTATTCTCAATGATGACTTTCTCTGCCACTTTTCCAGGAGCTACAAACAGAGGAGAAAGGTCAAACCAGAGTGCAGCAGACTCATGAAAAAGAAACAAAATGGAAAAAGTAAGGCACGCATACCAGCACCAATCATTGTGATGGGCGACTCAATGTAGATCCATTCATCGGTGTAAATACCAGTGTGAACAAATATGAGGCCGTCAAAGTGGGGCTCCTGGCCCCCTCCAAGGGCATCCTCTATGGTGTCATAGTACTTTTGGGGGGGGGGGGGGGGGGGGGGGGGGGGAAACAAAGGAGTCAGATGAATTTCTGGATACTGAAAAGGAACAAGAAACATTGGACTTCACCACTTACAAACATGTTATCTCTCCCTTTGTACCTCGCAGGATTGCTGTAGAAGTGTTCCGCATAACCTGGCTTGACGTGAGCGCCTTTATACTGCAAAATGATTATCACACATTTAGCCGTTTTGACAAAAGACATTGTCGAGCTATGACGGTATTGAGATGGAGACGAGTGAAGGTGAAGCTATCAAGAAAATATTTCAGACATGTTTTTGTTCAAGGAAACCTTGAAGGTTAATGTAGGAACAGGAACAGAAATTGAACACGGAGTGCCTCTCCCACCCTGCAAATGGAAGGTCACAGTTGCGGCCTGTCAAGTTGTCCTTTCGCATAGCCAACAAAACGCAGCACGCATGACAAAAAGACAAAATGTTTCAGGATAGTAGTAAAAAATGGCATCTGTATTTTTTTTATTTTTATGTTTTTTTACACAGTGTGTCAGTTGAAATGCACTAGATTCCACTGAAAGGCATTTGAATGCAGTGGAACATTTATTTAACAGTGTCTGTCAAAAATATTACAAGTGATTTTTTTAAAACATTGTGTGGTTCCATTTAATGTAACCGTGAAATTGTTCCGCAATGCTGAAATTAAAATATTGCTAACAAACGCAGAAAAGACGAAAACAAGATTGAGAAAGTTGATGAACTGTCAACATACCAGCTGTTGAAAACTTTCCTTCCAGGGATTTGGCTGCTCATATTCTTCTGGGTTTATTTGGTAGAACTTCCCTGCCTCTGGGTGCATCATGGGTCGCGTGTACTCAAAAACCTCCATGTACAGTCTTTTCCTGCAACAAGAAAGAAATCTGTTATCAGCGTGCCACAGTATCCAGTTACTAAAATAGTACTACAAAACCTCACTGCCCAAAATATGAAAAAATTTGTACATCTGTACGTTAAAGTCATGACCTTGGTATCATAGTGTGACAAACGTAACATTGCAGAAAAAAGTCTGCGAATGTCATTAAAATATAACCGTGTCAGCAGATGAAGACACTCAATGTTAAAAAACTAATTTTAGCAAGAAGTGCTTGAAATGATGTCAGGCTCCACCAGAGACTCACCAGAGGATGGGGTCGTTTGCCAGCTCGCTGAAGCGCTTGCACACGCATGCCGAGCGGCACAAGTCCTGCTCCAATAGATATGAGAAGATCTTTAGCACCACCTCGTCTGGAAGCTTCTCCTGCAAATACTGCTCAGCAGGGGCTGCTGAAAGGAAAGAAAAAAATAATAATAATAATTTAGTCAGGAAAACCTGTTTGGGGCAAAGAGTATATGTACTTGATTCCAAGAAGTCACATTGTTTGTTGTTTAGTTATTTTACGTGATCAGGTTAATGTAGAAAAACTAACATAGGTTTGTTGATAATCAGTTGCCTAAAGTGTATTTTAGCCCGATTCAAAATGTCAATAAGAAAAAAACCTACAGTCCACTCAAAAATGTGTGCATAGTTACATGGTATATCTTGACATTTGCCTGAAACTCTGGGTCGCTTTGGTCGGTGACCAAAATTTTCTGTGGTTGAAGTGGAAGCACCCTATGAGAAGTACAAATCAAAAGGGATAATTAGTTGACAAAGGTGTGTTTATGAGGCATGAGCACTGCTTTTGTCATTTGTACCTCCATGTTTGACTTTGTCGGACACACTGTTCTCTTGGGCAGAGACTTTCTTCGAAGTTGGTATGGACTATTCTGAGCTCCTGGACCAGATTCTTCTGCAACCATATCTGCAGGAACGTCCTCATCTGCAAATGGTAGAGATAGAGCTTAAAGTAGTGAACAATACACGCATTATGCAAGATATTATTGATAATATTGACTCCGAACGATCAGCCAGTAATCGACCAATTTACATGGGAAAGTTGATGATCATATTATGTCAATCAATAACCTTTCATAGGCGATCGCAAAAAGTGATAACCTGCAGCTTGTACTTTTAGAAAGCAGTCGGTGTGCAGTATAGTGTCCCCTCCTGCTTTCCTTAACACTGCGCCGGCACACCGCAAAACAAACAAACATGCCGTGTGGAGTTTTTGTGTGTTTTGAGAGTGTGCAGTTAATAATACATGCAATCTGTGTCAGAATCAGGATTGACCAATGCCACTCATGGATAATCGCTATCGGAATCAGCAGCATAGAAGCCTGAATAGGAACACCCCTCGTAAAGACAGATATGAAGTACAGGTATCACAACATATTTGAGAGACGTAAAAGTAAAGCATTAGATCAATGTAATTTCAAAGTACTCTGACATTTGTCCTTAACAGCACAAAAAAATAAAACCGAGGGGAAAAAAAGATTTAATTACCTACTCTGTAGGCTCCAGAAACCAATACAGATCCCATCAAGAAGGGGATTCAATCAAGCCTAAATAGAGCATTCACCCAGAACTAGATGCTAAGAAATGATGGGTTGTTAGCAACTCCTGCAGGGAGATGCAAAGCCTTGTCTGTTTGTTGCTCTGGTTGCAAAGATGACGCTCAGGGCTAGTGGTCTAGTAACCACCAAAACATCCCGATCGTGGTCAATTAAAGCAGCTACAAATTGCACAAGACCAACCTACAAACACCTTGTAACAGTGACTAGTGAGCAAGAATTATTCTTCCGTATATGTTATGAGATCACATCATGACACCAGCCAAGTTGAGAGATGACGTTAAACGATATCCACTTGCACCTTATTACTATATCCCTACCGAAAGTGGCCTCTTTTCTCTAGCAAACGTATTTCAGCAATAACAAGACTTGAGGGCACAACCAGCTAATGTTTACGTTTAACATTCGCAGCACGTACTTCATCCACTACATGGCAGTGAATTTACGTTACTGTACATGCAAGTTAAATCATCGTCGTGAAAACATAAAATCCCCAAATTGTATTCCTTCATTGGCAAAAAATAAATAAAAATAAAGTCTAGTATGAAACACCTGGGTTCAACTAGTTAGCCAAACATGCTAATAATAGCATCTGGTACGACCGGGGTTCATTGGGTATGCTACGACAACCACTTTGTGTACCATTTCCTACGTTTGCCACTCGTGAAACAAGCAACCCCGGCATCAAGCTCGTCATTTTACCGTCACCGCAAACGTTAGTCGGTGGGACAGCACACTTTCTCAACATCGGTAATGCAAATAATGGCAAATAAATGCCCACGCAGAGCAAAAAAATACAGCAAAACAAAGCGCGGCCTGAACGGCAGCTCGGAACACTAAAGCCTCGGTGTTTCTTGACAATACAAGCCGAGGTACACGCCTGCTTTGTGGTGCCTGTCGTTTCAACAACAACCAACATTCTGCAGATCTGAAACAATAGTGACGAACACACTCCATAAATTAAACAAATATACTTCAAACGAATGATTAAACGAGTGACAGGGCAACGCTAACGCCTCCCCAGACCAATCTCGAGGTTACCTCTTTCCTGGTGGTTCCTCTCCGGCTGCACCGGGCGCGGCCTCGACACTCGCCTTGGTCTTCTGCTAACGTTACTTGCTCTGACGGAGTTCATTTGGGGTGTTGTTAATCGGAAGAAATGTCGAAGCCTTCACAGCAGAAGAGGCAACGTCGAGTGCATCGTTTAGGCCTTTTCCAGGAGCATTGCGAGATCTGTCATCTTCCGCGGTGGGCTCCGGAAAATTGCACGGTGGTCGGGTTATTCCCAGTCCCCTGCGCTGGCGTTACGTTTCGGCCTAAACACTGTGGCAGGAGGAGCCATAACAGACGAGCACCGTCCGCCAAGAATCAGTCGCATCACATGGGACAACCTCTCCCCGTCACATGGTCCTCTCACATCCAGCCCAAACATTCAATTACGATTGTACCACCTATATCCAAGACGAAGCCAAAGATTTAAGAGGCAACCTTTTGGATGTAAGATGCCTTGCTCAACGGTGATTGTAACCTTCACAATTTAAGGATATCCCAATGCAAAAGTTGAATCAAGTACTAAGCCTTTTGCAAGAAAAATTATTATGAATGAAAAATTATTATTTGATTACATAAGTAACGGCTTTTTTATTCTGCTTCTGTGAGGTGTATCAAATGTTTTGCACCAATACATTTAGAGTGTAAATATAATTTTGTCTATCTGTCAATACAAATTTCACAAATAACACATCCTTGATTTTATATTAGATATTCAATTTTTTATTTTTATTTTATTTATATTAGTCAATATTTTTACCTTTATCCACTTAAAGGTGAAATAAACTTGACTTGACTTAAAGGTGAAGTCTGCTTTTATTTTTTGCAATAATGTATTCTAATAATTGGTAACTTGATATTTACTTTATTTTCAGCTTTCCACTTCGAGTCTCTTTTTTGCTTGCTCATGGGACACTTAGATTTTTTTTTAAATGTCATATATAGTTAGAAATAAATCAACTCTATTAGTGTGGCAATTGAGTACCTTCTCTAACCTCTCATATCCTCTTAAAACATAAAAACAGCGATAGATCTAAACATTGTAATGCTATTTCTTTTTTTTTTTATTCGTAATGCACTCAAGTTAATGTAATGCAATATAAGCAAGGAAACTGTATTAATACCGACAATCACCCCTGGTCCTAATTCCTTCTAGCTCATTTAAGGTGCACTGGTTGCCCACTAGATGTCTCCTCTCACTTCTCATCAGCTGTTGAGTGAAATGAAATGTACAGTATTTGTCATCCATTGTCTGGGAAATGCTTGAACCTCACTCAGTGAGTATGGAATAACAAAAGACAAAAGTTTTGCATCTGCATTCTATAATGGGAGTATTAATACAACTCTTAAAATGTTTATGCCGATTCAGAGATGATTGACTACACAATAAAGGATTCTTTACGACAGATTAATTTTAATCTTCAACATTATAGTAATTCACTCTGTGACTTTAAAAACATTTTCTGGACTGGTCTAAATGTATTTTTTCCTGTTTGAGCTACATTCTCAAACAATTGAAGACTTGTGCTGCAAAATTAATCATAAGTGGCCTTAACATGGCATCTTTTTTGGAGCCAATCAAATGCAGTTGTCCCCCTCATACTTTTCCTTTGTATGGAACAACATCAGAAAAAGCTTGCAAAATCTCACTGATTTGTTTTTCAATCTTATTTTTCCAATTGTTTATTTAGTTTTCTTTCATGTCACCTTAGGGCCTCTCTACCGTTCCGCATTTGTTTGCTAGCTACAATTGCCTCCACCAGCGTAACGGCTTTTGGGTCACTGACCATCAATGTGTTTGTCTGTAGCTTTGTGGCTTTGCGACTGACCTTGCAAAGGCCCTAATCAAGAGTTAGCTGAGGATATTTTTTATGCTGGAACTGTATGTACAAAACCCCTCTCTGTTCCTAATGCTCTTTACTCTGAAAGCATTTCTTGTATAATAGATAGTAGTCAGCTGAGACCTAATGAAGCATGAATGAAAATGAAATAAAATGTTAGGACTCATTGTTACTATGACCAGGAGGACCAAGACATCATCTTTATTTAGCCATGTAAACATCACCAGTCTTCTTGCAAAAGCACATCTTCTTGACTAATCCATTTGAGTTATGACGGTGCAGCCCATGTGTTGGCTTGGTAACCAATCTAGTATCCAGTGGCAACAGAGGTCTATTGAATCCTCTGTATTGGCTGATTTGACCAACGCTATCATGTCACCAAGTCACAGCATACAGCAGCAGAGGATAACGATTGGGTCGCGTATTATTCGGCTCAGTAGTTCAAACTGTGTGTGAAAAATTGAGGAGGGGTCATTATTGGGCTGACATTACAAACATCCTTTGTGATGCGCAATTTCATGTATACTGATGATGGCGGTGTGGCCGCCGTATCTCTGTCAGATGTGCACGGAAATCATTTGAGTCCTTCAATTGAAATAACCGCTTTGTCCACATATTCGATTGATCATCATTTAACTCCGTCAATATCTGAAGGCATCCGCTGGGGCAGAGGCAGACACAACAGGATAAGCGTCTTTGTCTCAGACGAGTGTCCGTCACAGACCCCACCCTCCGTCCCCTCCTCTATTTGGGCGGCTGTTACAGAGAGGGCAGATGGCTCATTACCATAAATAGGACAAGGAGAGAGTGAGTGAGGGGGCCGTGCACACCGACCAAGAGGACCATACCGCCTAAAACCGAGGAAATGGGAGGCCGTTGCTAGGAGAGAGGAGAGACAGCTTTATGGTAACACAAAGCTGATTCCTCCCATCCCTCCATCCCCCTCCTCCATCTAAACTCATCTCCTTCCTGCCCCCTTTTTGCCCTGAGCTCTGAGTTTGCTGGTTGGGGACAGATGGTCATTGGGCCCCATCGTCTTTACAGCTGGACACGGGCGACAACAACACAGTGAGACCTGGAAAGGATGAATCGCACCTCATCCCATCCAACATAGGAGGAATGGGAGCAGCGCGTGCTGAAGCCCGAGCCAGCAGCTAAGAATAGATCCATACTTGTTGCCCACAGGAAACGTATGGCATCACAATAGGCTGTCTTTTAAGCTAGTTTCATTCACGCTGTAGGATTCCCTAACCTAACATGATACATTTTCCCACGTACACATTGATGCTGATGTTAGGAGAGTTGTTGTTTTTTTAGCCAGCCAGTGCTGTTATTTTTAATCCTCCACTTGAGTCACTGACCTTGTTTTAAAAGCCCGCAAAGCTTGATAAATGTATTCACCCGTATACAAATTAAAAGCACGCCAAAATATGGGCCATACTCCGAGGTGAGGTGAGGAATTACATTCTGCCATGTTGAGTCTGTCAATCAAGTCAACATGTCAGACTGAGGAGCAAATCTGTCCTGAGTGGACCTTTGATTGCAGCCAAATGTCTCACACAAAAAGAAAGAGCAAGAGTCTCATGAAGCTAAATGTTAAATATGAATACTTCAGTAGGGGTAATTATTGAGCTGTTCATTTAATATGATTAGAAACTACGTACCGACTCCAAATGATAATATGTCATTTCCCATGAAAACTCATTAGATGTGATATGTTGCATGACAGGATTCATATTTTGGGAGCACAGAATGGGAAAGGCGAGAGCACGGAGACAGCATAGAGGTGAGCCTGCATCACCTAGCGCTCCGCCTTGGTTGCATAGGAACACGAGAGCCATGCCTACCCTGCAGACACACTCCTTTCCTCTCTTTTCTGCCATGCTTCATTACCCCGTGCTCAGCCAGGCACGGAGGCACTGCACCACTTTCTCCAGTCTACAGCCGTGCGCCCTCTTACACTCACGCATGCAGTCAGGCTCGCTAGGGTCTCATGCTGGATGGGCACTTGCCCTCAGGCATTGGGTCACTCTTGCTTTTTAAGCGCTGGGAAGGGACAAAAGTGGTAGAGTGGTACTTGTAGCCATTTTTCAAACAAGGCACCATAATTAAAACTATAGGGCAAGGAACCGTCTTTGGTTTATTTTTATTTTGCTTTATTAAGTAATAGGTTTGACATTTCTTTGTTCAGACAAACTTTCTTCTTTCGGCTGTCATTCCATCGTTCATCGGAGCTGTGACGTGTCATTATTTTTCCTGGTTGAATATATCCAGAACACCTTTGGAGGGAGCTGACTGAGAGGCAGGAAGGAGATGGCCAACCTACCTCAACGGAATGCCCTGGAACCACCACGTGCGGGTGGCCAAGTTGGGGCCTGGCAAAATGTGTTGTCAGGTGGCAGGTACTATGCTGCCCTGCTAGCCCTTCAATTACCAAATCTAGCTCTTCTGAGGTTAATCATTTCAATCAGTGCCCTATAAAAACTTACACAAGGATTCAAAATGTATGAATTGAATTTACTATACAATAGTATCGGATTGAACCCAAAAGTATTGCAAAAAGTGCCCTGTAAAGGGTTAACAGTATGTTTGCGACAAACAGTTGTGGTTGCATCTGTGGCGTTCACAGCTGCTCCTGTTACACTGTCAACACATGGGTGCTCATACTTTTGGTTAGCATCACTTGAGGCTGCAAAATAATTTCCGTGATGCTGCAAAATAATTTCCACAAGCAGTAATAACTTTAACACTACATGCACTGACGATGGTGCCGGAGCATTAGCAATGAATAACACTGGTAGTGCCAGCTAACACAGCTGGACATAAGACCACAATTGTCCAAGAAGATACAGTGTGTTTGTGAGCGAGGAATGGTGGGGCGGACCACAAGCTTTGCAAATCTATGCGGGTGTCCAAGAACAAAGCTTTTGGTGTTGTGTTGTTGTTGTGACAGCGAAGCCATCAGCCAGATGCCTCGCAGACATCACAACTTTGCATAGTGCATTTTAAAGGGAGGAATCGACACATGAAGTGGGTTGACTTTTCTTCATACTGCTGCTCCACTGTTAATTGACTACAAGTGTTCATTTGCCTGTAAGGGGCAGTCATTAAGGGTGAATAACCAAATTTGGTTTGGCAATAGAGTAGCCAGCGATCAATGGGTTTATTCAATTACCCCTACATGCGGTGTATTGTCTAACTCTGCTATTCGAAAGCCTGTGCACGGGAGCCCGGACGTTTCGGTGGCTTAAAAGCGCAATAAGGTAGCAATGGTCAATAAAAGGAAAAATGGGACCCACTTATGGCGATGCAACAAAAAGATGACAGTTCATTGTGTTTCTTTTTGTGGAGACAAAGCGATTGAGTAGCCGTCGCCTGTTATAATCAAGTTGTAGAAATCACTGTGTTTCTAAAGAATACAATCACTTACAGTGTATTGATTTCTTTAGCTAAGCCTGTAATCGGTGATGTAAACAAGAGAGAATGCAAATTGAAGAATGTAGTTTGTGTCAGACTCGACTTTCACGGTCTTGTTTTTGGGCAGATTACATGCATGGCTAAAAGAATAGTCTTATAATATGTGGTGAATGTGAATTCATTTTATGAACATAATTCTAGACGCAACATATTTTGCCTTGCAGAGAAATTGTGCTACTGCTCTGTCTTGAGTGGTTGATGTGTGTGATGTGTAATTGATGTCTTTCAAGTGCTTTGTTGGTAACTGATTATCAGTTTAGCAGTAAAAAATGTAAAAAGGGACATATAATCAGCCTCTACGCAACTAGTTAAAGGTCATTTAACTGTTCAGTTTGTTTTTAATTAAATCCTTGTTAAATTTAATTTACTCTCCCGAATGATGGCATGCTTAATAATCCTCCAAAGGAGCAAATTGACGCTCGGGTCCATCCAGTAATGCAACGTGTTCCCGCTGTCACCTGAATAAAGTGCATCAATACAGAATTACAGGATATTTGTTTGACTATTGAAAAGACCATTCCGCTGCTCTCCACATTGAGCATTTTATTGCCAGCGCCTGAAAGGAGGCACTTATCTGCTGACAGATAACAGACAATCAGCAAGTGCTGACACAATTCATAAAACTGGGTTAACAGAAAGGATTGTCAAACAAAGACTTCTGTAGGCAAACATCCTCTTCAACCGAGGACGACTGCAGGCAAAAAGCTGGGAGAACCTCTGGGGAAAGAAACCTGAAGAACAAAGCAAGTGTTGCATTTGAAACAAGTTGACCACGCCCGGTTTGGTCTAGTACTAACAGTTGGTGGGCGGGTAGGGTAACATTTGCAATACATTCACAGCAAAGATCAAGCTTCTTAGCCTGTGAGTATAGAATTAGTATAGATTTTTACAGAAATAAAATGAGCTTTGACCCTTTTTTTTTAACAACATCCGGAGTCCAGCAAGCGGGCTCTGGGAGTAATTATTGGGATTTACCGGACCCCTTGATACAGACGGTTTCGTTCTTGTGCAATGCAACCCGTGTCAGAATGTGGTTCGCATTGCCGGCAATATATCTGATTCATTTCCAGTGAGGATCAGTTCTCATATTATCCACTCATACACCACATATTTAAATGCTGCTAATGCTATACTTTTAATTAAATTTAATTTAATTAATTTTGTGTCAATTTAATTATTTAATTATTTATTTATTCATGCATCCATCCATCCATCCATTTTCTGAACCGCTTAGTCCCCACGGGGGTCGCGGGTGCGCTGGAGCCTATCCCAGCCGTCATCGGGCAGTAGGCGGGGGACACCCTGAACCGGTTGCCAGCCAATCGCAGGGCACACAGAGACAAACAACCATTCGCACTCGCACTCACACCTAGGGACAATTTGGAGTGCTCAATCGGCCTACCAAGCATGTTTTGGGGATGTGGGAGGAAACCGGAGTGCCCGGAGAAAACCCACGCGGGCCCGGGGAGAACATGCAAACTCCACACAGGGAGGGCCGGAGGTGGAATCGAACCCGCACCCTCCTAACTGTGTCATTCATTTATTTATTTATTTATTTATTTAATCTATTGTATCTACATTTCAGATATTAGCTGTATTTGCCAGCTACTGTTAAGGCTCTATAGCAAATGAGATTGGGCTGACTGGGCACCTCACTGTCAACCACTGTGTTTCCAGTCCAAAGCTTGCTAAAAGGAGAGGGAAAAAAAGAAAATAGAGAGGGTCCAACAAAGGCAAGAGGACAGAGGGAATATAGTGCAGTATACAAACAAGGTTTGTCACTGTTAGACAGTTTTATGAGCTCCAGACCTGCTGAAATTGAGTAGCGCGTGTGTGCAGCGCCTCTTATCGCCTCGCTGGCAGTAAGCGAGGGCAAGAGGCTCAACACTTGGCGCTCGGTAAAAATGGTCTGATTCATTTTCCGCCTGAGAGGGTCTCACTGGGGCAGCATCAGAGCAGCCAGCCCACACAGATTTATGGACCATTAAAGCAGCGGGGCTCCTGACCACTCTGCCACCACAGGCCGGCTTGCAAAGCACACACCGCGCCCTCATTCATGCTCAGTGTCTTCTCTCCAGGACGGGATGGATTCCTCATTGTTCATCCCCTCACTTTTACTGCCTCACATGAACTCCACTCAAAGTCTGTAATCCTGAACTACTTCACCTCGCTCCCTTTTATCTAGAAGATATGTTTACTCTTAATTGTGCTCAACCGCTGATGGTTAGCACCAAACTTTCAGATGCTTCAGATAAACATTTTTTCCCCCAATAAGATGCTAAGTGCCTCGTGTGTTGTACACAGTTAGGTATATGTCCCACGACTATGCTCAACATTTCTGATGCAAGACAGTGGGGCATGTTGTTTTAGCCTTAACAATCAGATTAGCACCATTTTAGACACATCAGCTAATGGTCCTGTCTTTCCAGGCATCCTCTATCAACAGTTTCCCTGGTGATTAATGCTTCTCCTCTCTCTCCCTCGCTAGCTTTGCAACTTCATCCCTGACAGTGACGCCGGGAGGGAAAATGGGACACAGTCTAGGCGGCATGCTGTCCCTAAGAATAGCATTGTTGCGCAAGAAAATGATGTCAGCATAGGCCTTAAAAGCATGAATGAATATAATATGACAATGAAAATGCTCACCTCAACCATGAATCTGTTTCTTTCTCTCATTATTTCTGTGTGCTGTACCTGTTTCGAATAAAAGCATGTTTTTAATGACAGGGCTGAAGCAAGTGATGAAGACAAATGCTATTTCAAGTTACGTGTTTGCCAATACAACCACGGTAAAACCTGTTTGTCAAGTCAAAACAAGGCCAAAACAAATGTGTGCATCAATGACAGACAGGAGTGCGTACACCATGACTGCATGACAGATATGTGGGCTTATGCACAATAAAGGCACACAGGGAACCTATTAGATCAGACCAGAGAGAGGTACTTATGTGCGCTTATGAAATCGGTTGAGCACTGTATCACCGGTATGTGAAAGTTGCAGTCTGGTGTGAAGTCGCTTTCAGCCAGTAAAGCTGCACTCCACAGATAGCCAAGTAGAGATAAATAATAAAAAAAAAAAGCTCTTTTCTGCCTCTTATTTAGACTAGCGCGTCAATATATTCTCCTGTAAAGGTCTGCGTATTTGAGTTGCAGAGGATGCATTTTGTGTACAATTAGGAAAATATAATTGTCATCAAGCTAATGTGCAATCTGTCAACATTTGTAATTTTGGGGTTCAAGAAAATACTTTTGTTAGGGGTGTCCACATCAACACAACCTACTTTTGGGTTTCGAACCTATGAATTCAGAATCACAACCACTCATTTACATAATCAATGCTTAAACCCACATCTCACCAATAAATATGAGACGAAACTTGACACAAACGATAAAAGTTTTTTTTTTTTTTTTTTTTAATAGGTATTACGCAGCATGTGATCAGTAAATGTGTTTGTCTGGTTAGCTTCTGAGTATCACGGTTTACTTTAGGTGGGGCCCAGCTGAGGGTCCACGTTGGTGGGTGTGGTGACATCCTCTCTCCGCCCAGAGGTGTTTGTGTTTAGCCTAAACAACATTCCGTGTAAACGCCCTCTAACAACCCTTCCGGCGTCTACGTCACCGTCAGTCGTGCGTTATTAAAAGAATATCTGTTTCTCATATGTTTGAATCTATTTTTCTATCCTTGAGGGAGCTTACGAAAAAGTGAAAGCCCATTTGGCGATGCAAAATAGGATAGCGTGCGCGCTCGTGGAGCCCCTTCGCTGCGGCAGTTGCCAGGGGAGATAGGAGGGGAGGGGCTGTGATTGGCTGGAGTGGCTGTGTTGCCATGACGACGGCTAGGGGTTTGGTAGCGTTGCTGTGCGCTCTGTGATCCGCGCGCTGCGTGCATGGAGGAAGCAGCTGCTGATCTGATCTCTGACATTGTGCGACTGCGAGGCAGACATCCGAATAAACTGCGTACTGTCGCGTCTTTAAGCACGCCACACCGAGACCCGACGTACATGATTGTGAGTAGTCCACCCTCCTCCTGCTTTCTCGGTTTTTGTCTTAAGCCCGCGTGCGTTTGGACCATGTTTGCGAGGCGTGTGTTTCGGAGCGAGCTAAAAGTAAACGTGGTCAAGTGACTTTGCTCAGAGCGGCCAGCATGGCACAATAAGCGACAGCATGTGGCAGTTAGCTAACCTTACTTCCCCTCTCCTTTCCAAAATCCAATATTCAAGTGGCCAGCCTTTTATACTAAGCACATATTCTTGGCCATGTCACGTTTATCGACATAACATCGATAGAGTACTTAAAGTTGTTCCCTGCTAACGCTAGCGTTGGATTTACCCTCAGTGACCTACCGAGTGGCTGCTAAGGCTATTTCGCTTCGTGTTTGCTGTACTGGGTGAGCGAACGCATTCAGTTCTGGTAAAGTTGGTGAAAATATTTTTAACCGGGGATAAGTTACTCGGTAACGAGTCCGGTTTGTCGGGAAGTATTGTGTAATTGCACACGTCACTGCGCGTAACTTCATATTCCACGTTGTGTGTGACTGTCGGTGGTGATTCATCCCCTCTTTTATCCTGTATTAGCCACTGTTTTCTTTTCTCGCTGTTAATTTTCACAACTACCTTTAATCTCTCAGCTATTCAATTTGACAGAAGTGTTACTCAACATTACATTTCGGCAGGACCAAAGAATGTGAGGCTGCATTGACTGAGCACATGATGTCATGTCACAAGATTGTCCCATATACTGAGCTGTCTATAAACAATATCTGACTGCAATAATTATGTTTGTAATAACACTCAAAAGGGACTGTTGTCATTGCATGCCATCAAACGTTAGTTCCATGTAGTATTACTGCCTCTGTACTTCATATTATATTATTATATTAGCTGGAACCATCATACATTTCCTCCTTGCAATATGTGTGTTTGGAGAAGAAATGTTGTGTTGTTATTCAGACTTTTGTCAAAGATCCAGTGATAAATCAAATGTAGAAAAAAAGGTAAATGAACAAAAAAGATGTTATCAATCTGCCATTACTTTATAGCCAGCGTTTCTATGGCCACAACCATCTGTTGTCTTCATTGTTGTTTGTAGTCCTTGCATGTATTCCACGTCTGTATGTACTGAGGCCTTTGCAGGGTTGCTACTCTTGCCCCCCAGAATAGCCGAGAGCCTGCTAACTTTACTAACATTCGTTACTATAAATAGGACTCTGCAATGTTGTTTTTGCTTCTGCTCAATAGCTTTAATATTGGTCAAGCCCTGTGACAACAAGAGCAACATTTTATTCTTTCTGTAAGTAGAGGCCACAGTAGTGACTAGGAGTTAAAAATACTTGCACTGAAATGAAAGCACATGCTAAAAATTGAGATTGCACTAGATGTTGCCAGCGCATTGATGTTCTTCAATCATTTACTTGCGAGTTAAATTACTAATTGTTGATGTTAGTTTTAAGACTCACAAGACAGCACTGCAAATCAGATTCGGTTAGGTAACAGAATAACAGCCTGCTTTTTAAAAATGAAAACCCAGATGGAAGACACTTCCCATTGTATTTTCGTCGAAGCTGAAAAAAAGAGTTGAATTTAGTTTACCTTTGAATTTCTATTTTATTGAGTGCATCATGGAACACATATTTTAGGTACTAGTACAGTAATGACAAAACTAATGCATCTCCTGAAATAAATACAACTGAGGGGTGAGCCTGCCCTATGGAAAGCCTTCGGGTTCTTCAAGGTGATGACCTGACAGTGGGGGGTGGAAGGGGCGGTGAGGTTGTTATATTAATCTAGCACCGTATACACTCTGGGATATTAGTTTTCATTTCAAAATCTCAATCTGTATTTAGTGCGAGAGGCTGCATGCAGTTTGTGTCACGAGTAAGCATTCCATTATATGCTTTCTTTCTTGACAGTTAAAAGTCGAGCTGAATACCATGCTCAAGCAAGAAGTTGTCGAGATATTTAAATCTTGTCCAAAATGCAGCATTTTGCTGGTGTGTAGCCTATGTCGGGGTATGGGCTCTACTTGCTGAACGGAGTTCATTAGATTAGGGCAAAGTCCAGACCGTACTGATTTTGAGCTCAATTGGATTGGATTATGGACAGTCACGTTTTGTATTTGTGTTTGGACTGTTCTGTTACACAGCACTCATTGTTGGATATTTTACTCCAACAGAACACTACTGAGCTCAGCTGCAACAAACCTCTCTGGAACCCTTGTCAAAACCGCACAATTTCCCCCCCCCCAACGTTGAATACTTATTGATTTCACTGTTCTAAGCAGTTGGTCCATTTCTCTCCATCCGATGCATCTGCGGGGATTGTGTGAAGAAATGTGATCAACGAGACTACATTTTCAAAATGCACAACCGGTTTGAGCTCACTTTCAGCGCCATCCTCTAATCTAAACTATGTATTTGTTCTTCCCATTGAGGCTAAAGTGCCATAAGAATTGCGGTTCAAAATGGTGGTGTGGCCATGTAATCAGTCTTATCACAGTATTGTGTACTCTGACCCCAAGTAAATGGAAGGTTGCGTCCTTTAAAATCCGCCATGTGCTTTCAAGGCGTATGACTGACTAGAGTTTGGGAATTGTTACAAAGGCAGATAATTCTCATTCAGTGTACCATTTAAGAGTTTGTAGTATCTTGTATAAAGGTCTAAAACATTGCCACAAAAGAGAAATGGCTATTATAGAACCTCTGGTTTTGTGAATAACAGCATTTGAAGCAAGGATTTGACTGAAAGCACTTGAATGAATTGATAAATCAATTCTGGGTTAAAAGGAGTAAGTGCAGTAATTTCACGTTCCAGACACTTTAAGGTCTGCTCATTTTGGGTGCCCCTATTATTTACAAAATACTTGTCCAGCTTCACTGTGTGGGTCGCCACTTGTTGGCTGGCTCACTTTTTAATCTTGTGTAATATGTGCGAATGTGGGGAAAAGAAAGCCTAGAAGCATCTGAATGTGAATTCAAGAAATCAAAAAATGAAGGTGGTTGGTCATTAGGATGAAGGTGAAGTGCTTTTTCTCTTTTGTATTCCTATTTGCACTTTAACCAAGCCAAATTATATTCATCAAGAGGTGCCAAAATTCAACAACTTGAGGTGTCAATTACTTCAATAATCGAGAAATCGTTTCGAGCCATTGTTGAACTTAAATTGTCCAAATCCTCTCATTTCAGCCTTGCCACGCAGTAACTATTCTTTGATTTGTATACTCCACCATGAAAGCAGACCGACTATCTTTTGTGTTTAATACAGGCATGTTTTATCTTAATCAAAATAAGACATTTACAAATATCAGTTTTTACTTTGGAAAACAATAACTGAAGTACAACAATCTATGTGGTGTATTATTTTCTAATTTGTTGTTTAGTTGTTTTTATAACTAAACAATATCAAATACACAGCAATCATTAGTTGATAACGAATAATCAGAAAAAATGCTTTTGGAAACTCAAATTATTGATTCTAAAAATAAAAAATGATTGTATCCAAATATGAGTTTATTCAATAGAAGGCTACTCGCATACTAAAGTATTAAATAGCTGCAGGCTGCCCTACAGCTCCCCGTTATATTGTCATAACTTAAAGATTTGAATCTTGAGGAGTGCTGTAATGTTAAATGGACCAGTCCCATCTTTCTTGGATCATTCAACATCATCATCTCCGTCTGACACTTTGCAAGCTGACTCTGATGTTAGACAAAAGCCAGCATAGAGAAAAGTGTGTCGCCAAAGTTTTACAATTTAGACTTTAACAGATTGCTTACATTAGTTATGCACATATAACTTGATTGGGAGTAGCACCTCATCCCCCTCCACTCTCGCTTCTTTCTGAGTGGTGGATGCGAGACGCTGCTGATTAGGGCACGCCTCACTGACAGCAGTGATGTGACCGTTTCCTTGATTGAGTCGAAGGCAAGAAGAGAAACACAATGGGTCTTTGTCTCATCACCCCGGGCGTAATTAACAGGGTTTATTTAATTGACAGTGCGACGTTATACCCAGGCAGGATTTGGCAGCTTTTGTGCAACTAGTTTGCTTATTCTAGCACTGCTGGAGATGTTATGTTATGAAAGTACAAAAAGAAATCTCTATCCTCGTTTTTTAAACCAAAACATGCAAACGTGTTGAAAACATAAATAACAAACCGATGAATTTTTGGAAGGCTGTAGACCCGAGCTGACAACAGTCCAAAAGAAAATAGCACGGCAATGCTTGTTGTTTGCGGTATTTGGAGGTATATGAGATTGTGGTGGGAGGAGGGTTTCTAGACCAGACGGGTGCGTGACCCTCGAGATAAGGTTTCAGTGTTTGCTAGGAGGCTGGTCTGTCCTTTGGAAAACTAACCTCTGATTCGAGTCAAAGTGCAGTTTGAAACTATAAAGTCTGTGCCCAACTCAATCTTTCCTGTGTTACTTTTGTTTGCCTGTGTGAGACTTACAGGCCCGTAGCATTGTGTAAACGTTTGCCCTCTTGTTGCGCCAGTTCACTCTTGGTTTTGAGCTGGCCCGACTCTGAGTGCTCTCTGAAAATGGACTTCCTCAACGGGCAGGAGGTGTTTCCTTCCCTCCTGGTCGTCTGTAGTTGCGTAGTGAATATTGAGAGATTAGAAATGGGAGGTGGAGGGGGGAGAAAAAGACAAAACAACTGCTTCTTTGTGTGTGAGCAAGCTTTTTTTTATTCACTCTTACCACCATCACAGAGTGGATTGTTTTAATCTACGTAGTAGGTTTTTATTTCCAAATAAAATGGTACTTTATAAGTGTCGTGAGAGGAGCCTTCTCTTTGATTGTTTTAAAGCATACAGAGCAGCGTTACACTCCAATCGTCTAATTCAGGTTTTTATTCACAGGATAGGCTGAAACATCACGGAGGGTTTCAAATAACAGCCATTGGGGTTTTGCGACACACCTTTGTGTACCGAGAAGTGGAACTGGTTTGTGTCGACTGGTTTAGTTAGTAGCCGTGATCAGGGTGTGGTTCAGCGGTGTATAAACGCAAGCATCGGTTCTAAAATTAATTTCCTCAAAATCCTATCTTGTATAGCTATATAATGAGAAACTGTGCGTGAAGTATGCACTCACTGGAACTTAGCAGCATGTCATCCAGGTTGGCTGCCGCTTTTCCCGCCCCTCTTTGTCAGACAGGTTTTGTGGAGAACAGCGCGAGACTGCTGTCCTCAGCAGTTTCCGCCTGTATTGATCTCCCCACATCAGCTCTCTCTTCATGCACAGACATGAGCGCAACCACGCAGGCTGCCGTGGCAACTGATTCCTGAAAGTCAGATCTGCTTGCCTGAGATCATCGCTGACGCGGCCGCCGTGGTCTCCCGTTTACGTTCTGCCGTCTATGCGACACGTCAGTGTGCTTGATCCGCCACTTAAAGCTAGCAGTGTGTCTTTGTGTCATTTTTGAATAGGCTAAGTGCTTAACGGGATAAAAGAGCATTTTGAAAGGGGGGGAAAAAATTGCCTCGGCACCTGCTGTTTGTCCCCGCCTGTTTGCACATGATTATGATGCGGCTCATGGCACGCGGGGCTATTTTAACTTGCAGATGAGCCATCAGGTCAGCGCCATTCCAGCTTTGGTGTATTTTCAACGATGACCTGCAGTCAACAGGCAAGGTCCATTCATCGCATTGGCTTCACTCTTATAACATTAATGGTTGGAGTCTGACCTTCCTCTAAAGGCTTTTGAATAGAGTTGTGTTTACATTCCAATGTCAGTCCTCTTGGAGGTACCAGTCAGGAACTATGGGCGGTCGAGACTAAGATGGAAAGTGGCCAGTGTTCTGACTCTTTAACCAGGCCATGACTTGTTTTCTTCTCCAAGTAACAGGTTTTCCTTCTTGTAAACAAATGTCAACAGAATTCAGTCACAATTCTGGCGCCACACCTGTGCCATGTGGTTGACTGTCACCTTAATGGCTGTCAGTGGAATGTTTTGGGTAAGATAATTCGTATGCCATGATTACCCGTTGATTGGAAAGAGCAGTCTCAATCAGGACATCACTGTTTATCAGTAAGCAGAATTATCCAATTTGTAGGAGCAGTTCCTTTCATTTTCGAGTCTATTTTAGAATTTCTCCACGTGTCCTCGGGCCGCCGACTCATTAGTTTAGGTAGTAACGTGATAGATAGGCAACCTCGAAAACCAGCTATGTTTAGTCATAAATGTTTAGAAGAATGATTGTCATATTCCTCATAGGGTTTATAAGCTTGTTACTCGCTATATTGGAAAAGGACTTGCACACCTTAGGGTTGAAGTAAAAAAAAAAAAAGTGTGGGAGGTCAGTATTGGAAAGAACATGCCTTAAAACTTCAGATCGGAACCCCAAAAATTTGATCGGGGCATCGCGAGTAAAAAGTAAAAGTAAAAACGATACAGTAATGCAGAAAAACTCAGACATATTATTATATTAATTTTAACCAAACATCCATATTGCTAAGGCAAAACCAGAACGGATTATTTGCATTTCCATTTCTGTCAATAAGAAATACTACCTCACTTTATGAACGTTTGGGTTTTAAACTGAGCCACTGAACAAAATAAATTCATAACCGTGTTAAATAAAGAGTAAAAAAATAAATAAAAGATGATCATCAAGTTCCCGTCAAAACTATATGATAGCATTCTTGGAAGTGTACCTCCCCATCTTTATAAATAATACACATTGATGCATCACAAACTGTAAACTGCAATCTGCACAGATCCAATCGATCAATCCTATGCGTGATGAAAAAAAAGCCTCCTTGACAGAGGTATCAAATCCACTGCAAGAACCCTGAAAGATGGAATAACCCATGATTCAATCTGAAGAAAATTGGAATTGTCGTATGTTCCTCCACGCTCATTGAGGGTTCGATGGTAATTTATTAAATGCCCCTTTCCTTTCATTCTTGTTACCACTGGCTGACGTTGACTTGTGTATGCGCGTGCATACACTCTCTCTCCCGCCTCGTTCTACGGCCAAACACTCTTTGGTCTGACCCAATTCCTGTCTTGTCACATAAATGAAAAGAAACGCCTATCTGACAGATTATACTATGTCCCCGTGCATGGCTACGTTGGTTCACATTCACACATCGCCGCACTCAAGAAGCATCTGGTGTCCACAGTCAGGTGCTGCGGCATTTCCTGTGCTGTAATATGTTGGAGACAGCCAACATGGATTACTCATTTGTGAAATTTCTGCACTTAATTGAAAGGACGGCGTGGTTGTCATGGTGACGCCCAAGACTTAGAGCTTGTTGTGAGCTGAGCCCAAGATTAATCTCTTTGTACACTTGGCTTCACCAGTGTACAATGCGCTTATTTGTATTTCTTTGGAGAATACATTCAAGCATACAGTAGATGTTAATATTAACGTAGGGCACGATACGACTGGCATTTTCAAGGAAGGCCAAATTTCACATGACCAGCCGGAATCTTGTATGTATGAGGAATTTGTAAGAAACTGAGCCAAACACATTTTTTTGCTGCTGCCGGTGAAAAGCAACGAGAGCTATTGCTTCCTTCTCAGCTGTGCTCACTGTTACACCGATCAAGCAATTTAAAGGAGAAATATGTCTACTTGGCTTTTACCAAGGCATTTTTATTATTGTGCTTTCGAGGAAAGGAAAACAGTTGGTTGCTTCAGAAGGGCCATCATCTCATTTGATGTACTTTGGTTCAATCGACAGTCATTTACATTAGTTTGTGAAATTTCCTTTAAATTGTAAGAGAATAGAAGACTTCCAGGACTGTACACTTTTCATAATCCTGAAAGTGACAAATTGCAACTTGATTCTTGCATAATGTGGATTAGCCTGTAACGAGCCTCGCGCAGTAAGGTGGAGGCAGTCATTTGATTCCAGCAGTCAATGGCGGGTTTCATGCTCATTTACACATAACGAGCAGCAGGGTCTTGCCTGAAATGAGGTGGGCGTCAATAAGTGGAGTCTTAAGTCCGCTCAGTTGCTTGAGAGGATCTCATTGAAAGTCCTTGGCTAAAGTCAAGGGGCGGAGAGCTAAGAGGCTCTCCGTCCTTGCCAAGCGTGGAGGAGAATGGCTGGGAAGTACAGTTGAGATGCAAAAGAAAGACCACAAGTATGCTTGGCTCCAAGAAAGACAATGTGGCCAGTAACGGCAACTTTAAAAGTCTTTCTGATTAATCACGTGTAACCTAATTGATATAAATCTCCTCTTTTTCCGCAGACCTCTTTGATTTAATGGGTCCAATTATTGGGATGTCACCAGACAAGAAAACGGAAATTCCGGGTACGCAAGAGGAGCGGACATGGCTTCGAGGTGTTTGTGGAGTCGGAACACTGCCCGAGGCGGAGTGCGCTTCCAGCCCCCTTGCGACCAGCGTGGACCGAGCCGGCGGTGCCGAAGACGAAGAACTCACCAACCTCAACTGGCTTCATGAGAACCTGCTTCAGAACTTCACGTTGGGAGGTCCTGAAGCGCAACCCAGTGGGAGCCCTCTCTTTGACATCGAAGGAGACTACGGATCCAACCAGGGAACTTCATCCTCGTCCACAGCCTCAACTCACAGTAGGGGTAGAGAGCGGGACTCCTTGAAGTCCAAGCCCCCATTTTCTTTTTCGCTCCTCATTTACATGGCCATTGAGCAGTCTCCCAGCAAATCTTTACCCGTCAAAGAAATCTATGGCTGGATTCTTGAGCACTTCCCTTACTTCTCCAATGCTCCCACCGGATGGAAGAACTCAGTGCGTCACAATCTCTCCCTGAATAAATGCTTCCGCAAGGTCGAAAGGAGTTTAGGAAAGGTATGTCTTAAAGCTGCTTTCTCATTCTACGCACTTTCAGACAAGCACGGTCCAATCATTATACTATGCTAAATATGTTGTATTTCAAATTTCAGTTGCCAAAATAAGCAAATCCCTAAATAGTGTGGTTGATGTGACAAACGTGCAGGTCTGCCACATAATGGCCGCTACAGCGATAAGACTGGAATTTCATCCAGGTCATAGCTACAAAGGAAATGCAAACAAAGCACAGTATTTTGTATGCGCAAGGTATGCAACTCTAGACCCAGAAATTGAGCGAATGAAGGTTGGAAAAGTCCTCTTATCATTGTCATCCCAAGGCAAAGTGATTACTAAGGAGCCATTTATCACGGCGCTCTATTAAGCAGTGTAGATCGAGTAAATGTAGAAAAGTCTTATCAGTATATTTACAAATATTTTCATTTTCTAAATCTAGTTAACTGTTGATTTGAAAAACAGTTCGATGACAGCTATGTCCGCAAAAAGGTGATTATTTTAAATCACGTGGCTAAGTAGGACACTAGAAATTGAAGTGAGTGCTGGTGCTATGGTCTGCAATAAACAATATTCTGCCTTGCTGTGTGATAGTATAAGAGACATTGGTTAAGTCTAAAAGCACTAAAAACGGTGAGTCATAATGTGTAGTAAAGCAACGCCTTGGTCTCCTATGATGAAAAACAAAAGCCTGGTTGTGATATTCAAACTGTGACACAATAATTTCGCAGTTTTTGATTTTCTAAGCAACAAATAAGTATAGTTGTTGACTCTATAGCTGCTAGAGCGCTCATGCTCCATAGTAGAACGTTTGCTCGTATCCAGTGTTGGCCCAATTTGTGACACAGACTGTGTTACGTAGATCCAGATAGGGACACAATGGTTGCCATATTGAGCTTCAGTATGAGTTTGGACTTGTGACCGGTAGAACCCGTAGTGCCAGGTCTGTCCATGGCTACAATGTGCTATTTTTGCACCACCGTAGGAGATAGGGGCAGGTTAGCACTCTGCGAGGCGCAACACGGAGTAGCGCAAGTCGCTCAGCATGCAGGTGCGCAGTGTGAGCACTTCGTCTGCTGACAGATCAGCGGCAGTTTCACATGACACTGGCTGGTGGTTTCCGTTGCCATGGAGACATTTCCTTCTTCCTGCATCGGGGACGGGCTTGGTAATGTGAGTCAAGGTTATTCTCCACCCTCCCTCGCTCGCTCGCTCGCTCGCTCCCTCAGACTGGGCAACAACACAGCACCATCAGATAATATGACCGTTAACACACTCCCGCACACATCACCAACAGACAGTCGGAGCAGTGTGTGCAGCCTGTGGAGGAAGTTTGTTCACGAGAAGAAACGCTGTGAAAATGAGACAATCAGTGTGTGTTTTTCACCAGATTGAATATGAATGCTGGATTTTCTATAGGGGGACAATTGGCCTCAAAATAATTCTTTCTAGTAAATATGAGTCCTCTCATAACACGGATCGCTAGAAGCAAGATAAACAAAGTAGCAAGGAAGCCCGTGTTTCTTTGGGTTTGCTGTTACTTGAACTGATAGCAGCAATAAGTTTAGTTGTTATTAACAGGGTCAAACATTTTATTTATCTAATTAACTGTTATTTATTCACTTAAGGTAATTGAGCCTCATTACAGCAGAGGATGTTGACTCTTGATAGTCTCCCAATGTTTCACTATCATTGCAGGCCAGTGGAAAAGGTTCTCTGTGGTGCGTCGACCCAGAATACCGCCCCAACCTGATCCAAGCCCTTAAGAAGCAGCACTTTCCCGCCGCACATGCCTTCTGCACACCACCCGCCTCCCCGCCCAGGTGACCTATCTTCATTCCCCACAGTAAATTGTGACAGGATGTGACGATGCAGGAAATTGTTCTCAGACCATCAAGTCGGACCATCACTCCGAGTTAAATGGTCTTAGTTCTTTGAAATTGAAGATGCTTTTTATGGTGTCATTTTGATGGGTTTTAGTAGTGGCTAGTTCTTCAAGCACACTTTTGAAATTCAAGTATGATACAGTGCTTGATGTTTCTTTTCTTTTTTTTCTTTAATCTCTCCTGCAGTGCCTCCTCACCCCCTCGCCATCTCTTTCTGCAAGGTTGCTCATTTAAAGGTGAGGCAGAGCTCTCTTGGTTTTTGTACGCTCACGTGCTTTACAGCTTTGTGAATCCGCCGTAGTGTGCTTGTGAATGTATCGCAATTGTGACGCTTTTGTGCATTTCAGTCACAGAACATCCAGCATCTTGTCCCCTCCCCACCCCTCGCAATTCTTAGTTTGATTTATTACTTTGAAGTCATTGATGCCTCATGTGGTCCATTCGATGCCTCAGCTATAGCTCCCCACTCACTCTGCCTCTTAGATTTGTAACCTTGACAACAGGCAGAGTTTCCGTTGGTGCTGAGTGTGGAGCACTCAATCTTGCTGTAATCATTAATAATTTAGAGCCCCAGAAGTGAGCCATGAGGCTTTTAGACACTTTGTCAGGTCTGAGAAGATCGGATGCATTCTTGCTATCAGCGGCATGTATTTATCCTCTGCTTTGTTTTGATGAATATTTGTTTTGTCCGATCCATTCCATTGGCATTTTTGGGGTCACTTCAAGTGGTACGCAGAACCCGTTAAACCTTGCTATGGCTTGCAGTTCCACCATGGGGCGGGCAAGTGGGATGGCGATAGCTTCAAAGAACCAAGAAAATAAACAAGGAGCATTCAGCGTTTTACCCTACCGATTTAAAAACTCCTTGCTTATCAATCAATGACTTTTGCGACCCTTTTCAAACTTTGCGGCTTGGTGGAAATGAGCAATGTTAAAAGGGAGCGAAGCGCCCCGCTCGCTGCCTTGCTCTCACACCTTAGCACTGACCGTCATGCATGTTCTCTCCTCTTCCAGAGTCTGATATTGATGCTGCCACTGCCATGATGCTCTTAAACTCTGCCCCAGGGCACCACGTTGACCCATGTAAGAGAATCCAACAAGCAACCATATGTTCACCCTCCTCGCATAACATCCACCTCATTGCTTTAAGTGTTTTTTATTTGTCTGCTGATTCAGTTGGACATACTTCTCATCCGTGTTCATAATTTTATGGCAGATGTTTAATTCATTTAACGTGAGGACCTTTGGTATGTGGATAACCATAGAAGATTATTGAAAACAATTCTAATCGTTGTTAACAATAGAGATGCTATTAGAATTTTGAAGGTGCTGTATATTTGGTTAATTGATTATTAGAAATTTCATTGATTGCTGATGAATTACTCGTTGAAGTAAGTGAGGTGAAACGGCAACAGCAAAATTGACAACGGTTGATTTGGTCTTAATTAAGCTGTGGTCTACTGAAGGAGGACATGAGGTTGTCAGTTATGACAAGTTGAGCTATACATGTAAGAAGACTTCCACTGTGACAACACTTCCAGGGGCAGTGTTAATTCACTCAGTCCAACTCAAACATTAAAAATGGAGTTCCGAAGAATCAGAGTCTCTGATTTGACCCCCGTCACGGCATTTACATGTACCAGTTGATCGAGGAACTCCACTGCACATTGTTGATTAGAATGTGTTTAATGCAGAGTTGATTATTTCAATAAGCCAGACGCAAGCGGCTTGTAAACTGTTGGTTTGCCCTCATCACTTTTTGCTACATCTGCCCTCGGCAGGCAATTCTGACGGCCCACTGGACCTCTCCAGACCCGACTCGGTCCTGGTGAGCAGCGATCCAAAGCAGGACCACAACTACAGCAGCGTCGCCCTGCAGCGCTGCTCCTCCCGGTCTTCCTCGTCCTCCCTTTCCTCCCTAGATGAAGGAGGCTGCGAGCGCAGGCAGTCCCGCCGCGCCGGCAGCGAGGGCTTCCACAGCGACGAGGACTCTGACCTCTGGGATGAGAGGGGCGTCAACCAAACGCAGCGCCGTCCACCCGCCATCAAATGGCCTGCTGGCAAAAGGCCGCGGCGTGAGGTCAAGCCAGAGCTGGATGAGGAGCTTAAAGAGGCCGCTGGTTCCTTGCTGCACCTGGCGGGTATACGCAGTTGCACGGAGGGCTCCAAACGCAATGTCAAGAGCACAAAACTTAACAGGAAATAAAGATAACCCTTCATCAGACTCTGGACCCTGTGAACCCTCACCTCTGACCCACCCCCAGTCGCGTGTCCCGCTGTGCCTCCTTCTCCTTTTCTCATCTCGTGTCTTGGCCATTTTGAGCCTCTCTTTCGTTGTTTGTTTGGGATATCTCTGTCCAACGAATCAAATGGCAATAGTATTGTTCACACAGGAGAACGAAGCCATAATGAGACTTTTGCAACTCGGGGGCGGTCACAACATATTTGGGGAGGGGGGGGGGGGGGCTGAGCGACGGAGAACGGACTCGATCCAAAATGACCTGCCTGCTTCTGTCGAAATAGACGATGGTGACTCAAGATTTTCTTTTTCCTGTGAAAAATGGAAAACGTTTTTTCTAACTCAAAGCGTTGCATGCTTCCTCCTCAAACTTGTATCCTCTTCCAAGTGAGTCTGTATATGACGCGAACGAGTGCATGTTTGTAAAAGACAAAATCTAACCTCCTGCTGTTGCGCGTTTTCCCCTTTTGTGCTAACGAAAAAAACCAATGCGGCACGGTTTTAAAACGTGTGCTCTACACCTCTTGAGAGAGAGATGCAATAATGAATCCACAACCTTAACTTTTTCACGTCATTTAATATTGTGACTTTTTCCACCCCAGAGATATGCTGGATAAGATGCAATTAAGCAAATGAATGAGATAGCGTTATTTGTCTTGTTACGCCGTAAACATGAGGATTAGCAAATTGCGGAATTAGTATTTACTCTGCCACTGCCAAATTTTACTTGCAAACTTTGCCCCTTCGCCTTGTTGTCAATCACGTTCATCCACCGGGGTGTTTTACATTTACGGCACACTTGGGTGTGTGCGCAACGAATTTCCTCGACTACTTTGACTTTTTTTGTGTGTGTGTTTTCTTCAGTCTAAAACTGAAGGTGAGACAAGAGGGTCAGTTACTCTTATGTTGAAAAAAAAGTAGCCAGGCTGCTTGACCCTTGTGGACGGGATGCTAAATAACCACTGGTTCTTGCACCATTTATTGCAGTTTATTTTTTGTTAAAATCTGGCGGGATGCCTGTCTGATTTGGGAGAGTTGAAGTCGAGCTTGTTTAAAGCACGATAAACCCGACGGTACAGTCATGGTTGGACATAACTGGAATCCTTATGATGTGAGCTGCTCTCGTGATTTGACCCCAACTTCCGGTCGGCCACTCGTGTTCCTCTCGCTGCGCTTCCTCCTTAAAACAAAATGAGGAAGTACAAAACCCCTTCACGCTGTGAAATGTGGTGCTTACTGTCTGCTGATTACGGTCAGCTCACTGTGGGAGGTTACAAGGCAAGCTGCATTTGACATTTAGGTTTTTCAAATCAAAAGTACTTAACAATATGAGGAAAACGCGCACAATAGCATCTCATCCCACATAATATTTAAAAAACAAAAGTGCCACAATGTGTTTTTGGTGGCTTTAAGTATAGCCTATGTTGTCATTGCCAAACATTTTACTGTGCCACTGATGTAAAACCGCAAGGGGCCATGGTTGCGATGTTTCCCTGTTGCCACAATATAATTCTAGATTGTCACGACTTGTTGTCCAAAGTAACCGGAAATGTAAGCGGACTCTGGACACATCCTATCCTTTGGTTTATTTTGACCACTTTATGGTTCGGATCTGCTGCTGCAGACGTACAGTAATTCTTGCATACACTGGTCTTATTTTGCTGTGAAAGAAGAACAAATTAATTGTTCGTGAATCTTTACCTTATTTATAACTTTAATTTATCGGGTGGAAACGCCATCAAACACTGGTCATCTGAAAGGAGAATGACGAGGCACATTTAATTTCTTTTTTCATATAAGAAGTATTTTATTTTTCTTGTTCTGCTTTGATTTCACAGCAATACAGCCTATTTTCCCCTCTTTCCATGTGTTAAAGTATTTTTGCCAATTGTCTATAGAGCGGGTGTTTTTATTTTTGTTTATTTTGGAAATGTAACTATGACTGCCAGATATTCTTTGCTTTTTGTTAGCCTGGATAGAAAATGTTGATCAACATTCATACTGAACCTTTCTTTTGCTGCCAAAATTGATGTACAAACTGGGGTGGTGCAAAATGTCACATTTCCCTCTTGTGTTGTTGAATTTCTGATTTAATCATTTTACATTTTTGTCTTTATGTGTACTTTTTTTTTTTAAACTTGAGCTAACTACAAAAAAAAAAAAACTACTGCCACTCATTAGTCATGCTTCCAAGACTTGTGAATAATTGTGATTGTCACTGGAAATTTGGAGCAGACCCATGCGGTCACCCAGGCTGCTTGTGTAGTTGCAGACCCTCAGCCCGTTTTGAGGACTGGGGATCCGGTCCGAGAGCAATTAAGGCCTCAGACGAAGCCCGTAACGTTTAACCCACAAATCCAAATAATAGATCATTTATACTGTGCTATATGATAAGAAACATTTGTTTGATTTTAAGATCAGTTTTATTCTTGAATTTAATATGGCCCTTGGAGTACACTGTAAAACCTGATTTGGCCCCTGAGCACAAAAAGGTTCCCCATCCCGATAGAGTTCTCACTCATTCTTTTTGTAGCACTTGTCAAAAGAAGGTTCTGTTGCTCTCAGTAAAAAAACACACCATGTTGGGCCGCCACAAATTTAACGCCGCTCATGACACCGGTTGCTCTGTTGCTTGTCAGCTTTTATTAAATATCGGTCATGTGGTTCTCGGAATTATGTTGCAGCTCTGTATGGGTATGATTAAGTTGCCTTGGTTTAAAAAAAGAAAAAAAGAAACGCAACAAAAAAACTGCCAGCCCAGTATCAGTTTGTGTCTGCCATGGCTTTCGGACCGGCGCACATTTTTGGTTTTTGTATGCTAACCTCTGTTGATAAAATGTTTATAAGATTTATTTTCGCCAAAGATATGCAATTGCATTATATATGGTATTACAAAACTATTAATAAAAACCTGTTCTTCTTAGCACTGTGAGCACTTTTTTTTTTTTTTTGAAAATTCTGGTTCACAACCAGTGTATTAATAGTCAGTCTACACTTCCTACATTTCTGATCAATGTTACCACCTGCTGTGGTTGCCAGAGCACTCGTAGAAGCTAATCATAGCCCATTATTCAACTATAACTACTCATTCATGTGGCAGCCTTTTCAGTTTTCACATTAGCATGTCACAGCTGGCAAATATTTCCCACCAAGTCTGGCTGTTTTAGTCGTGTTTTGACTGCACAATCTGTGATCAGCACCACGTGTGTGACTCCTCCGCCACACACTGCCGCCTTCATCCTACTTGTCTTTTTCACTCTTCCGACATGGCAGACTGCCAGAATTGCACCTCACATTAATGTGGACCGTGCCGAAGATGGCTATATCATCCCATGTCCTCAACACATTCTTTGCTCTAAGTTGATTTGTCATAGAAGACTGAGGGATGAGCACGGTGGTGACCTAGTACTGTACAAGAGCCTCAGGCCCATTGGTGCTGCACTATTGTTCAATAGAGTCCTGTGTGTGGACTGGAAGTTGGGAGGTGGGGGCTTCTCCCTACTGACTGCCTCAATTCAGCTGGAAATCAGAGCAGCATCACCTCCCCCCCTCCCACATGGCCTTAGCAACCACGCCACGCCGACAGTTGCCAGGCAACCAGACAATGCCGGAGCCACTGGCTGCAGTGTGTGTTGAGTTTTCCACGTACAAAAGTGGCAAAGGATGCTTCTTATGTTGGTGAAGAATATTCACTTCTTTATGTGACTACTTGTGAAGCATCCACTGAGATTGAAATTGTAGAGCTGTTAATATGTCATGACCATATAAAGAGATTATTATGGATTAGGGGAAATGAATTGTCAAGGATTTGAGCACTGTTGGATGCTTTGACAACATGCCATTTTACTTCTAGTCAAAATGAGGTCATGTAAATATTAGTCTAGCTTTCAATGTTCAACAACACCTTCAATGCTAGAGTTATTAATTGGAAAGTTAATCACTGACATGAAAGTAATTATAACTAGAACTGGATCAATTAATGAAATGATAAATGTAGTAGAATAATATTACAGTACATTCCTATCAAATTAAGAGACCACCATTTTTTCTCCACTGTCTCCACGTCACATTTTCTTTTGAATCACTTGATATACTGGTGCCATACATTCAAATGATAGTCATAGTGCTTTAACTTGAGTTTGGGCACCACGACATCTGAGTAAATCAATCAATTTAAATTAATTAATTAATTAATTAATTAATTAATTAATTTTATTTGTGTAAAAAATAAGAACTATGCACTGCCAAAATATATCACCCAAAAACTTAAATTCACTCTTCTGCAAAAAAAAAAAAAAAAAAAATAGGTATGGAACAATTTCATTCTCATTAGGTCACATACATTTGTGCTGCTCAGTCACGTCCACAGATTGCAAACGTAGTTTTGTTGAGAGCCACATAACGTTTTTCCAGAGGGCTATTATAACAGTGAAAACCTTACACTTGAAATATTTAAGGTTTTTCTTGCAAGAATTTGTTGTTTGTAGCGTTCACCATATACCTCCAGCCGCTAGAAAGCGCAATAAAGCTGCTCAGCAATTCTGTTTTTCCTTGAACTCTGACCCCTGAGATTGTTTCTGGCTGGTTCGCTGAGGAATAATAATAAAACGAAAGTATTGTAGACGATGACTGGCTTGTCAAGGTTTTGCTTGCCAACGTAACAACAGCCACTCTTCCTTTTTGAGAGTATTCGTAGAGAGTATTGTGTTGGACCACTCCGCAAGGGCTTTATTGATGTGCTTTTTGACACGACCGGGTTGTGTTTTGCTACTTTGCTAACTCGTTAGCCTGCTATGCGCTGCCATCGCTGATAATGCTAACTTCATCTCGCCGCTTTCAAGTCCGAATAACATCCGCATTTGCGTCATTGCGTAAATCTGCTGAACACCGTTTACGTTGTCCAAAACCAGTGGCTCCTTTTAAGCGATGTGTGCACCGCCAATGATTTATTGTAGTGCAACAATCATCTCGCAAAAAGGCAAACGGAGCTAGCCAGGGTTATTATTCGCAGCGTCAGTCAAGCTGAGTGGGGAGTTTTGCTCAAGTTCTTTGGAAATCATTTCGTACGCAGAAGAAGGTTTCATCGCTTGCAGTCTCAGGACGCGACAAAGTTTCCGATAACTATGGCTAATGTCACGGATCTGCAGACCAAATACAGCAGGTTGGCACAGGAGTACTCCAAGGTAAAGTAACCCTTAATATCACACAGCTTATGATATTTCATACGAACGTACATACGTAGACTGTCACTAAAGGGATACTTGAGATGTGATTGTGTACCCCCACACCCCCTTCTCCAACTATTACCTACTAATAATTTGCTTTTCACCATGTCGAGTCAGTACGAAATGATTAAATTGATTATTTCAACATTACATCCTCACTGTGAAGACATGACATTATGTCCCACATCATAAAGCTTATTTAGCAATAACCCTCAGCAGACAAATGCATCTTGATATAGTAGTAGGAATCAAGTGTGCCACGTGTCGGTTTTAAGATAATGGAAACTGAATGTGATACAACTATTCCTGCTTATTTTTTCACTTAAATGTATGACTGATGATATTGAATTGAATGTTATTTTATTTACTTGCATAAGATTGTCTCTGAAAAAACACTTCTTGTTCTTATTATTTTGAACACATTTTCAAACTCTTATTCTTGAATAAAATATAATACAAAACTTGTTAACCAAAGTCATTTGTTTGATTGATATTTCTTGTGGGTCTACAATTAGACATTGAAATGTCACGTGGTTGTTGGCTTTCAAAACTGCATATGGTAAACTGGTTTGTAATGGCGCTAATGACTGTTTTTTTCCTCAATGTGCCCTTTGTTTCTATGTCAGCTGAGTCCTTGGCCATTGGTCAGTCAGTATCTGCTATTTCCTGTTTGATCACCAAGTTCGAGAACTGCTGTATCTCACTCAGGAAGTGCTGACGATGTAGTTGTCCCTGACACACGCTTATGCTAGTAGAGTTCAGGGGTTTAAACAATTGTGCCCTGTTAAAATGAAAACGATTTAAACAAGTATAATCTGGACAGCTGATGTTTTAATACACATTTATACCACTGTTGTGTATATTTTCACAGCTTCGTGCCCAGAACCAGGTGCTGAAGAAGGCGGTTGTCGACGAACAAGCCAACTCGGCCTCCCTCAAAGTAAAGTGACTTTAAAATAAACCACACAGCCCTACTCTGCATCTTTGTTTTGTTTTTTTCTGTCTGCTGAAATATTTAACAGTTCAGAGACCCATATCGCAATTTCTAACAAAAGTTCCTTCTACACAGAGAAATTTAGAAATTCGGTGTGATCTCCGTGTAAAAGAGTCTGGTGATTCTTGCACCACCATTACTCCTTTTTTATTGCTTGGTTTTTTGTTTTTCAGGAGCAACTGAAGCAAAGGGATCAGAGCCTGAGGAAGCAAGAGCAGGAGATGGACAGCCTCAGCTTTCGGAACCAGCAGCTGGCCAAGAGGGTAGAGCTTCTTCAAGAGGAGCTGGCTGCTAATGAAGCAAAGAGCAAAAGGGGGAAGGTGATCATTGTTCAATTCTTCTAAAGCTGTAGTCCCAAATCTGTTGCTTGTTCTCAAATATTAAAAGTAACCAGTACCTACTTTGCTATGGAAACCAAAATACCACTGAAATAAAATGAAAGACTACAGTACTGGTAGTATACAAATATGGCCCCAGGGCGGCTATGGGAATACATTTATTATACGTCTTCTGGGATATGTACATGTAACAAGAAAAAACCCACATAAACTCAAAGAGAACATACACAGAACACACAGGACATCCTGAACCAATATTTGATCTACCAGTCTCAGAACTGTTTGCCAGACGTGCTAACAGCTTGGCCACCCTACTGCCATTATTATGTGCTGGTAGACCTAAATAATTGTATTTTTGTGATTAGTAGCTTGAGTGTAAATGTTCAGGAAATCAGGAAACACTGACAACAATTTGACTGCGTGTATTTTGACGGTATGATTAAATACTCTTGTTTTTCCACTGTCAGAATAAAGGAGATTCTCCTTCACACCATGGTGGGCGGACACAAAGTGTTTTTGATGAGGACCTGCAAAAAAAGATTGAAGAAAATGAGAGGCTTCACATTCAGGTAATGCACAATTATAAAAAATTTTAGGCCAAAGATGCTGAGCACTGAGCAGTATAGAACGGTATTTGTTATAGAGAACTGCATTCGTTATTCTTTTTTGGATTTTTTTTAGTTTTACGAGGCAGACGAGCAGCACAAGAAGGAGGAGGCTGAGATGAGGTCACGTCTGGAAGAGTTGGAGGGAAGCTCTCAACATCATCAAGCTGTCGTGGATGGACTCACTGCCAAGTACTCAGAAACCATCGAGAGGCTGCAGAGTGACAAGGCACGATTGGAGGTGAGAATGAGCTTGAACAAGGAAGCCAAGGGGACGATTCATCAGACAATGGATTGTAAGATGACTTGGTTGTATTTATGTGTTTTTCCTTTTTTTTTAGGTTAAAACACAGACTCTGGAGAGGGAGGGAAAAGATTGCCGATTGAGAGCAGAGGAGTGGTACGTTTTTTTTTCTCAATGATGCATTGCATGGTCAGGAATGAGTAACAAATTGTCCTGTTGTGATTTTTTGTGTGTGCAGTCAGCAGCAGTTAAGACGATGCCAGTCAGAACTTAACAGACAACTGAAACAAAGCAGCAGCGTTATCCAGGAGAAAGTGCCCTTTAACGACACCCGTGAGTGTGTTTTGTACTCAAACAGGAAATTATACCACGAGATATTTTTGTCATGAATGCAATAGAAATACATCATTTTGCTACTAAGGGCTGTACAAGGGCTTCTCAGATTATGACATAACATGAGTTTGAGAGTCAGAGAGCGTGCTGAAATTGATTATTACCCTATGCTAAAATTCTAGGCAAAACTTTTGCTCAGTGAAACATCTTCCTTGTCCCTCTCATCTTCTAGAATTTAGTGACTACAACAGCCTAAATGTCCCGTCACACAATCGAAGACATCAGGTGGGTGTTTAGAGGACGTTCTCGTCTGTAGTGCGCCGTTTGTTCGATTCAATTTGCATTTCAAACATCAGCAATTGTACACTCTGTAGTTTTAAGTAATTATTATTATTATTATTATTTTTTAATTCAGCTTAAAGCCCGGGATTTGGCAGGTCAAGCCTTTAGCTTCATTCAGGACCTGGTGGCTGGTCTGTTGAACTTCCATTCATACACTGAGCAGAGAGTCCACATCTATCCACTGGACTCTTCTATTGAGTCCATTTCTCCTTTGAATCAGAAGGTCAGTAGACTGACAAGCACAACTTAAATATGAATGAAGACTTGCGTACATAGGCTTACAAACTTTGTCTCCTGCCAGTTCTCTCAGTATCTGCATGAGAATGCGGTATATGTACGCCCCCTAGAGGAGAGTTTTCTGCAGTTACACCAAAGTATCACGGAGGACACGGTTACAGTGCTGGTGAGAGGTTCTTCAAAAAAGACATGCTTCCCCTGTCTTTGTATCCAACTAAAATCTATTTTACCTTGTTGATGAATTGTAGGAGACTGTGGACAAGCTGAAGAACTTTAGTGACATTTTCTCCACATATTGCCGTTTCCTACAAAAGCTTCTCCCTTATCAACTAAAAAGGTCAGCAGTGTTCATGCATGTGTGTAATAAGGGCAAAGAGTGGAGGAGGATTTTTTTTTTTACTGTCTTCTCCTCCTAGCCTAGAGGAGGAGTGCCAAACACCACTTTGCACTACTGCCCTCACATTAAAGAACCGAGAACTGCAGAATGATGTGAAGAGAGTGACATTAGTGTTTGACAAACTACAGAACTACATTAGCCTGTTGACCTTTCCCAGTAAGTTAACATGAATTATTCAAACCTGTTTTAGCATTTTTGCCTATGCTGTTTTTAATATGCATAAATGTTTTGTTTTTTTTGTCTTAGGTGTTCGTCAGGATGGTATGCCGCAAAGTAATACCTCTGCTGTCTTCACCCAATTGTCAGCTTGCTTGCACAGTCTTCATGATGCCGTCAAAGGTAAACCGCTGTTTCAGTGATATAATTATATGAACCACTGACTTTTATAGCCTTATGAACCCTGGTATTGCCATCTTGGAATATTTTTGATAACGATTCAGAGAATGGATGTTTTTCTTTAGTATAAAGAGAGAAAGGAATCGTAATCTGGCCTTGTATGATTTAGTGTTTGGTTGTTAACGTGTCAACCAACCCCAGCTGTAACCTCTCGCAAGCATTAGAGCGAATAAAAGTATAACAGCTAATTAATGAGCTAATGACAATCAGAATTAGTTTTCCTTATTCTTTTCCATAATCCATTATAAAGCATTTACATAAAAGCCTAGAATAAAAAATGAAGTGCTGACTATTCACAATTTGACATGAAAAACATTTAAATCCACCACAAGTTTAACTGTGTTTACTCTATCTAATCTCTGAACCCATTCTTTAAACATCCGTGCTAGAATTTGAAAGACACTGACATCTAGTGGCAAGATAAAATGTGATGACTAACAACGACTTTTGAAAAAGTAGTCACTTGAGGGGTCAGCAGAGTCATTAAATATCGCAATCAAATCACAAATTTGACAGCACAGACTTAACCTTTGTTGAACTAACCCCTCTCTGCTCATAGCCACCATGCTGTTAGTGCCAGCAGTGCAGGTCAACATATAACCAACCATACAATGGATCCTTCTTGTGTCATCATTACTCGATTTCATTCTGACACTGACTTCATATAACAAGGCACTTTTATCAACCCATTCCATAGGTGTCCTATTTTCAATGTCATTCATTTCAAAATATGATTCAAAATCGATCCAATATAGAAACCTCTCTTGCATTTCTTACTTTTCTGCGTGTGTTTCTCGCTTTGTATGTGCGCACAGAAATGTCAAAGCACTACAACCAGAAGGCGAGTTTAGAGCAAGATCTCCCCACTGCCACAGAGAAACTGTTCACCACCACAGAATGTCTGCTGGGTTCCCTCGGCTCACTGACCAGCAGCACAGGCAAGGTATGACCAATAGGGGGCGATCGGCAGCCAGGTTCCCCACTCATCTGTCACACACCACACAATATCCCTTCTAAGGCACAGTTGAGATTTGACAGCAGTTGGTATCATGATGCTAAATTGCCACTTTAGTCGGAACTCAGGTGGCCGGCAGTTAAATTTTCAAAGCGACTGTCAAAATCACCGTTTTTGCAGCTGCTCCCCTGCCAGAGTGACTGATAAACGGTTTCTCTTTTTGAATAAAGACATGAGTGATGCTGCACACATGCTGCTACACGATGTGTGAAATCCTAACTGCGCATTTATTTTAACTATCACTGTTGCCTTCTATCTCAGTAGCTACTAAAGTTTGAATTTTATGAGGCTCAATATCTGTGGTTTCTTGCAGCTTGCTACATTCTTCAGCAACAACTTGGATTTCTTCACGTCATCGGGCTACGGTCCCAGAGGAAACACAGTGGCCCTTAACCCTTTACAAGCCGAGATTATGCTTTCCAACAAAAAGAAAGCAGCTGCTTACATTCAAGCTCTCAAAAGGGTAAATGTTCCCCGCCTCTTCTCATTTAATCTAAGAGTTTTCACCATATGGTGATCCAGTATAGATCTATATTTACATTCAACTTATTATAGCATTATTTATGAGCATTAGTTAACCTATTTAGGCAGATGTAACCTCCTATAAAGTTTTTTTGTTGTGCCTACTTGTGTTTAGCCCAGGCCACAGTCCGTTCCATACAGGGAAGCACTGGCCAATCGCCGGATACTCACGAGCTCTACTGAGAGTAGAGAAGGTCTCACTCAACAGGTATGATGCTGCTTCCTCCGTAGGTCACTTTCATTTTGTGTCAGTATTATGTGACTGTCTTGTATGAGGCTGATTGGACAAAATGCCAATTCAAGTTGAATACAGGTAGTTAGTTCATCGTTTCAGAAATTGCTGCAAAAAGAGATTATGCTAGCTGGATTAAAATGTTTATGTATTCCGTTTGAGAATGGCTTTGCTCCCTTAGTTTGCTTCTTCTTATTTGTACCCTGCTGGCCTCCTGCAGGTGCAGCAGAGTCAGGAGAAGATTGCACGCCTTGAGCAGGAAAAGGAACACTGGCTCCTTGAAGCTCAACTGGGGAAGGTGCGACTGGAAAAGGAGAACCAGCGTATTTCAGACCTGGAAGCGCAGCTCGCCATGGCTCTCGGGGAAGGTCGGAACTCTCAGACGACTGTGGTCAGCTCGCTGACACAGAACCACGAGGAAGTTGAGACGCCTTTGAAAACCACTGCGAAAGAAACTATGTGCACCAGCCTGGTACAGTCACTTCTTAATTTTATCTTGCGGAGGAAAGTTCCTCCTTGTGGTCTGATTTTCTGTAACTATTATTGTCTGTTCCTGTTCTTCCCACGCTTTTTTGTAAGATAAAACTCAGACATCTAAATTTGCCTCAGACATCTAAATTTGCTGATGCAGCGCAATAGAAGAATATTAGAGGTTTAATGTGCCCCTATAATCCAGAACTGGTCAGGCCTCAATTTATTATTGCAGTTTACTCAACAGCTGTGTTTGTCTCCTCCCTCCAGGTTGGCATGTTGTGTACCGTACCCGTTGTCGAGCATGTGAGTGGCCATGCATTTGTATGAAAAAGTTCAAAGCCACGTATTCCCAATCGATAAATCCGGTGTAAGTAACATTGCAGGATGTTGCGTGTGTTTTGCAGGTGGGAGACGAGGAGTCCAGGGAGCAGCTGATAAAAACTCACTACATGACCAGAGTGGGAGAGCTCACCACTCAGCTCCAGGTGTCAGACAGCAAAGCGGTGCACTTCCACTCTGAGGTGAAGCCTTCCCTTCAAAGTCTTTCTGAAAAACAATTGTAATGCTTTTGAGTAAATAACCTCTTAGCCATTTAGTATTGTAAGTCATCTTTGCAATGACTCTTACAGAGTAGTACGTGTGAATATAACAACACTTCTAAATATTTGAAGGATAAGGAGTGGATGATGGGGGTCGGGGTAATCGTTATTATGTGTCAAAAATCTCCCTACTTCAATCTATATTTTAACTTTTCACAGTGTCTTCAAATTAAGGCATGCAATATTGTTTTTTTTTGCATTTAGTAAAATGTAATCACTTCATCTTTCTAGTGTCGTGCTTTGGCCAAGAGATTAGCCATTGCAGAGAAATCACGTGACACGATTGTCGAAGAGATGAAACGGGCCAGTCAGAACATCACACACCTGCAGGTATGTGGATCTTCCAAAAAAAGCATCACAGACCAACACTCTTTAGTTCCAGTTCCCTCTGTTAAAATTGTCATGTGTTGTGCAGGATGAATTGAGCACGACCAAGAGGAGCTATGAAGACCAGCTTAGCATGATGAGTGACCATTTGTGTAGTATGAACGAGACGCTGAGCAAACAGAAAGAGGAGATCGACACACTCAAACTCGGGAGCAAGGTACACAGAGGACCAAACTTCTTTTTTATTTCTAATATTTGAAACTCTATATGGTTGCCAGTCAGAGCAGGCCATATTTAGTTTTTATTTACATGTATATATGGGTGAGCCAAACCAAAAGAAAATTGGAAGCTCCAAGGAGTGAATGACAAAACTCAAGTGTCTCTCGAGGCATGAACCTATGTTTTCAGACTGTGTGCCGTGGTGTTGCAAAGATTCTGCCGATTACAAGGCGGACGCAGAGGTCAGTGGTAGCAGTGTGCGTTCTGATAGGAAATGCACCATCTGAAAAAGGCATTAGGTCTGAGTTGTAAGAGGTCCACTCTTAAGTGTGTGCGGGCTGCCAAGAGCAGGTTGCCAAATGGCAGGACAGAACATGTGTGGGATCTGAAGGTGCTGGTTTTCTCCTAAAGGACAGAAACCAGACGCAGCATGTTTCCTAGATTTTCAAAGGAATGCAAAGTAAACCCGAGCTATTAGTTTGCCAGCTTGAATCTCACGCCAATCAGGGCTGTTCCTTTTCTTTTTATGTCTTTTTACATCCAGTAGGGTTATACAGTCGAGGCAAGAGGACCTATGAGAATTATTTGTCGTGAAAGCTCATTTTACGGGTTTCTAACGTGTCCAAATCACTGCTTTCACATATAATGCACACCATATAATGCAGTGTTCTGCACAATCATGATTTCATACGCAAATCAATGTGAAAATGATTTTTTCTTTTTTTTTTGCTCATGCCTGTTTCTTAGCGTGAAATTGAATCAGAGTCACTAGCTGCGTTTTGAAAAATCATTACCAGAGGGCTCGGCAAAGTCACTTGGCAAGAATGACTGCTTTTTTAAACTAGGGTCTCTCTGGTTGCAAAAACTAGACTTCATTGATTAAATTGAGGGTAATGGATTGTTATGGACGTCCTCTTTTGTACACATGTGATATGGAGAAACTTGGAATTTATGATGACTAGTGTGTGTGTGAGCAAAACATCCGAAAGTGAGTTGTCTTATTAATATATCTTCCACAGGCAAATGCCAAGAAGAACAAAGGTCGCTAGCAGTTCCCCTCTCCAAAAAAATAATGGCTCCATTTGGGATCATGAGAGCACCTTGAAGACAATGTGGAGCCCAGACCAACCCCCGACACACCCTGTGCGTCATCCTGGTACTAATACCACCATGTCACCAAAACCGGATCACAAGCAAAGCCTCAGAAACTTCTACATTTTACATTGTGGCAATACAAATACTCAAGACTGACATAGGAGGCCATTTTTTTCCTCATAACAGAATCCCATAAATTCTGCCGGAAGCTGTTTGACCTTTAGGCCAGAGTAGAATAAGAGAGAAACCACTTTCCTTCCAAATGGAATGCAGGAAATGGATAACGTTTGCTGACTTGAAGACCAAATCCTGTTAATCAAGCAGCCTTTTTGTTTTCCTGTTTCTGTATATGTGAGCGAGAAAAGACACTGCTCCTTCTGCGTATTGAACACAAAATGTGAGTGTGGCTGTTTTTACATGCTCAGATTGTTTCACACCTTTAATGTATAGCCCTTTTAACACTTGCATAAGCTTAAGAAGGGTTTCCAACGATGTAACACTTGAATCCATCCCTTCTTTTGGACAGTCCTCTTAATAGGACAACAATGATGTCTGCCAAGAATCTCTGACTGCTTAACTGTTTACATGGGAGAAAAAGTCTACAATGGACAAGTTGTAGCTTGTAAAGTGTCCCGTCCCGAATGAGTCTGATCTTTTTTTTTTATGCACTAAAGTGTGGATATACCCTCCTGTTAGTACGTTGCAGCCTCAAAATTTATTGTAGATGAGAATTATTTTTCACCGTACATTTATTATATGCATTGAAATATGTTCCACAATATATCCATTTATGTGCAAATGTTTCTCACACAATGTGAAGTCTGTACCGACTTAATTTTGGGTGTGTCTCAAAGTTTGTATAATGGGGACGCGGCGTTGCCTGGACTTTTGAACTGCTGCTTCGACAAGCTGGTTCACGCAGTGTGCAGCTGCAATTTTACTTCTGGCTTGTTGTGACATGATGAGGTAAGGCAACGTAGCCTCTCACTGGTTTGCTTGCTAGGAGGCTTCACTCGGGTCACATGGATTTGCTAACTAGCCACACGATGGAAAAGTACTGTGCTAGTATCATCACAGTGTAACCTTGAAAGCCCAACAATGTGCGTGCAAATCAGAATAAAGAGATATTTGTCTTTAGAATGAGACAGCTTTGTATGATCCTTAACATTGTTTTCTACATTTTTTAAGATTTTGTTTTAAACCAGACCCACCCTTTACCACTGAGAAATAAGGCAGCGCCATTTAATTTGACATAACTGTTTCAACATTATTATTTAATGATGTCACTTTCTTTGGCAAACAATGACGATGCAGTCCTAAAAAAATCTTGCTTAAAAATTCACAAGGTTAACTATTTGAAAGGCAATTTATTGCAAGTGTGACCTTGTGGTTCACTCCAGTTAAACAACAGGTACAAGGAAGTGAAAAGAGAACAAATATGAAATTAGTTTTCCGCCTTTGCTGATGAAGCATCTTTCACTTTTATGTGAAATTCAACACAATTTTGGAAAGTTCATAAATCTATCGAAACCTGTAAAAAGGTCAGAGGTCATGAGTTCAGCTCAGGATCTCAAAGCCCCTATCATTTAGTTTAGAGAGCATCATGGTAACAAATGGTTCTTATGTTGAATCTCAGCTTCCACCTTCCTGTGTAGAGTTTGATGTTCTCTATGTGCTTGCGTGAGTTTTCCGCGGGCACTCACACTTATTCTCACATTCAAAATAAATCGAGGTATATGGCTGATGATATCAAGGGTTGTTCTAGTTTTTTGTGTTGAAAGTGCACAGGCCAGCAAAGTCATCCAATTATGCAACCATTTCCAAAAGGGAATGAACCAAAGTATTCTGGCCTAATCCTTGATTAATTAGTAGCATATAAAGATTTTTCTTGCACAAATCTGTACTTGCAGTCTCTTCACTTTTAAAAATGCTGAATGTTAGCCCCTTTTAAAACAAATTCAACAATAGTTGCACAAACTATTAACATTTGTTGCGTAATCTGTGATTATATCTATGCTATGACGAGTAAAGAATCGTTTTCAGTTGTACACTTTCAGTCCCAACAACGAAGAGAAGTTGAAGTGTTTCCTTTCCCACATTCCTGAACGCAACGCGGCTGTGTTTTTTTTTTTTTTTTTTTTTCCCCTGCAACGTCCCGTCGGAGGACGGTCGGACAGAGTTAACACTCCCGGGATTCACTGCCATTTTGAAGAGAACCGAACCGACCTGCTGTCATCTGCGTCCATCAAATTTAAGTGATGACCTCAACGAGTGAACCATCTATGTGATTTTGTAAGTTTATCTTGCCTTTAGCTCAACTACCGCCTGCTTTCAGTGGAGTTGTGATAGTTTGTGCGACGTTCCAGTACGCCGAAAAGTCCGTTTTTTTAGGAAGTTGGGCTTGTATTTTTGCAATGTTGTCAATCGTAGTAGTTGAGTTAAGGGCGTTTGCTGTTCAGTCGTGTGTTGAGAGTGTGACGAAACGCACTATTAAGTTCACTAGATCAAAACAATCGCGATAAGCAGCGAATCCGGTGAGCGGGCCTGCGTGTTCGGGACACGAGAGCTCGGGCGACGCTGTCGTGGGTGTCAGCGGCTGAAACTCCGCTTGGATGTACTGAGCAGGGGAAGTGAAGCGATCGGCATGTCTCTCCCAAGATTTACTGTAAATCTCTCCACTCTGGAGAGCACAACATCACCAACCTCTCCTAACTTTCATAATGTAACCACACCAAGTGGTCACAACAAAAGGTACACCTGCACAATCCAATAAGTTATACTTAATTCTCTAACTGAGCATGCCAAGTTTAAAGTAAAACCACGATTGCCAATTTTCTTTAATGTATTGTACTATAAATTATGGTGGTTGGCATATGCACTTACAAGTACTTTTCTAACCATAGTCACCAAAACTGCATTTCAGTAGTGTAGTGCAGGGGCGATTTTAAGTTAAGGGGTGCTGAAAACTTTGGCACTTTGGGGTGCCTTGATCTACTTTTGGGGTACTTCAGCACCCCCAAATATGGACTACACAGGCCAATGCTGTACCATTGTGAAAGCAGAATCACTGACACAGCTCTTGTATTAGATTTCACTAGATACTGCTGGTATATTTCATACTATGAAATAAAAACTCCAAGGGGAAAAAAAAGTACTGTTTTAAAATGACTCCCATGTTATTATATTCCACTTATTGTTCTATTATGGGTGGGAAAGAGCTGGGGTCCATGGAATAAAAGTTAATAATGGCTAACGAGTGATGCTTGTTGCACGTTGTGTTTCCAGTGTGTGTGCTGAGCAGCAGTTTCTCTTCTGCTCGCTTACCAATGAGTCGACACTTTGCCTCCGGAAATGGGTCATCGCATTCTCTGCACTTGATAACAGTGACTGTGGTCAAACCAACCATCAAATGCAAGTCTAATTGGGTTTTTTGTTGTTGCTTTTAACATAAAATTACTGTTTTTGAACTCATCGTATTTTCAAGGCATGGTGTAACTCTCCACATGATTGAGCATGTTGGAATTGCTCATCCATCCGTACATGATGCTCTTAGTTTTTATAAACCAGCTTTGATGACCGTGATGCCTTAAAACGGCGTGGCCTCATTATGAAACAGAATGGTGCCTTTTACAACCCGTTTGACTCAGTCAACTCTGTCTGGTTATCGGTCTGTTATGTGTTCTAGCTTGTTGGGCTGATATGACTCAGAAATATTTTGCATTTTATAGGTATTTACAATGGGTTCATCACATTTCGGGTGTGTTTTCCAAGTTGATCTTGCATTTCGGTCATATTTGTTGGATGTGCGGACAAATGAGAGCGCATTGCCACATGAGTGCATGTCTGTTTGTCCAAAAAGAATGTATGGAATTTATTCTTTTGTTCTGTAAAGATTTCGAAGCTTCTCTTTTCTGTTCTGCTTAGGGAGCAGGAGTTCAGTCCCAGAAAATATTGAAATGTAGAGGAAGGGAGAAGCTCATGGAAAAGCCTGTACTTGTCTTTTGACTTTTGTTTTTAGCTAAATTTATTGCACCCTATCCGTCCGTCCGACCAAAATCATCTGCTTTTCTGAGGTTGGATCAAGGGTGCTCATTGGTCCCGTAAAACGGAATTGAGGCTTCTTTAAAGTTGTTGCCTTTCAAATATTACATAACTTTACAGAGGGAACCCCACACTTGAACACTTGTACATGTGCTTTGACATATATCCTGCATTTCATTTCAATACATTGACTTGAGCTCACCTTGTTCAAGCAAATCCGCCTTATCCAATTAAATCTCTTGCATGATTTTCTAATTGATTTCTGTAATTTCCCTTTCTTGCAGATAAAACTCATTCTGCGTTGTCAAAACAAAGCAGGAGCTTTTGTTTCGAAGTGCTATCAGTCATGTGTTCCACCAATCACTCGAACTGGGTTACATTTGAAGATGACAACACAGCACTTTCCTCACCACAGAAGCCCCGACAGTCAACGGGGTGTATCAAAGCGGCACTACCACGCCCCAATGGTCTCAAATTAGTGCTTCCTCCTATCAGAGACACTTCCTGGAGCTTGAACAGCTCCCTGGAATCTCCTCAAAGCCAATCAAGTGTCAGTGGAAGTTCATGTGTTTTGAGTAACACGCCCCTCCACACCCCCGCGAGTGGTGTTTCAAGACTCGGGTCTCCATTTCGCTCCAACTCCAGAGAGGAAAGCAACTTCTTCCAGCGCTTTACCAGCACATCTCCCACTTCTACTCCCTCTCCTGCACCAGAAACCCCGAGTCTGAGTTCAGATGGATCAAACCCCTTCCCTACTTACCAGGCAAAGTCAGGACACTTGAACCCTTTCTGGGACAGCTCTGGACACAGCATTGATGCGGGCAGCTCCTCCTCAGACTCAGAGCCTGACAACAGTCTACCGCGTTTCTTTATACGGACCAAAGATGGCCATGAGCCTCCACGTGATCACCTCCAGAACACTTTGTCTTTTGTTTGCAACAAAATGGAAGGCCTCCGAGCAGAATCGGATAATAACGGTGAGACAGAAAACTACAAGAGAGATGAACGGTCACTCAGTTCAAAATGTGAGGTGATAAGCGAGGGACCTTCTCAGTTTGTCCCCCGGGGCTTGTTTCGTAGCCACAAGAGAGATGGTTGGCCTGTGATGCTCAGGATTCCAGAAAAAAAGAATCGCATGTCGTCAAGACAGTGGGGGCCCATCTACCTCCGTTTGTTACCAGGAGGTGTCCTGCAGATGTATTATGAGAAAGGGCTTGAGAAACCCTTCAAAGAGTTCCAGCTCCTGCCTCAGTGTCGGCTCTCGGACCTCAAGCTAGAAAGTTACAGCGAGCCTCGCAAAGTTCTCACAGTGAAAGTCGAACATTTCACCTACACCGAAAAGAAACGCTACCACCCCAAGCTGGAGGTGAATCATGAAGCAGAAGTCGAACAACTCCTCAAGTTTGGCTCCACTGTACACAAAGACATGGAGGACCTGGTGGTGTCCATGGAAGAGGAGATCGTTAAGATGCCACTACCCCACCAGCCTAGGCGGAGTTATGAGGAGCAGGAGCTGTCGCTGCAGATCACTGACCACATCTGGATACAACAAGATAAGTTTGGAGGAGTCATGGAGCGGACTGCCTTCACTCAGGTTCACTGTCTTGCTTTCCTGAATGGAGTCGGCGATTGCTTCCTCGCTCTAAACGACCTAGGCCTGTTGCGTTCAAATGCGAGTTATGGATCTGAAGATGACAATGAGCTCTGGATGGAGATCACAGACTGCCACCTCCACAAGTGTGTGAATGAGACCGAGTTTCACATGTCCAGACTGATAAAGTTCAGTCCTCCTGATGCTTGTCGAGTGGAGCTGATGCGGTACAAGACCATGTATTTGGGTTGCACAGAAATTCCTTTCTCGATAAAAGCTGTGGTCACCGTTCAAGGTGCCTATGTTGAGCTACAGGCCTTTCTTAACATGTCAGGAACATTCCTCTCCGCCACGGGGGTGTCGGACACGTATCCGCTGTGTGAGAATGTAGAATTGCGTGTGCCGGTGCCAGGCGAATGGGTCAAAGTGACACAAACTGCGGCCTTGCTGCGGCAGAAGTCACTAAAGGCCCGCATGAACAGAAATGCCCGCTTGGGTTCCTTCAGCAATGCGCAGTGTCAGCCTGTCATGCAGGTGTCGGTCGGCAGCGTCAAGTACGAGAATGTCTATTCTGCTGTCGTCTGGAAGATCGACAGGCTCCCGGCAAAGAACACAGGTAACGTGCACACCGTACGCGGTCTTGACGAATCTGTTTTGGCCACAATGACCCATATAAATGTAATGGTACAACTTCAATGGAGATCATCGGAAAGTGCCAACGTTTGCCGTCCAGTAGAATGAGTTGAGCCCCTGACCTCGTTTGTTCCCTTGCAGCAATCGACCACCCTCATTCATTCTCCTGCAAGTTAGAGTTGGGATCTGATCAGGAAATTCCAAGCGACTGGTATCCGTTCATCACAATGGAATGTGAGATCGTGGGTGCTGTCGTGTCACAGACTACAGTCAAGTCACTGGGCACAGTCAACGACATCCAGCCACAGAAACACGTGACTAGCTGGACACGCTATCATTGTCAGGTAAAATGGCTTGAGTGGTGGGGGCGTGGCTTCGGTGGCTCAAGTTACCTTGTGTATGAAATATAATAAAATCTGCTGCCTTGCCTTTGGAAAATTAATGTTCCAATTATAATCTCACCAATTTGTGTGGTTTTTCCCTCCCAGGTGGAAGTGGAGAAGAAATGGATTGAAATCGAGTCAAAGAAGGAATCCAGTTGTATGACACAGTGATGATCAAAGAAACTCCTTTTTTTAAATATGAATTTAAGACTTTAAGGGACTTTATTCCTAATATTTCATGTCATACTTAACTAATTTCACATTGCTTGGTATTACCAGTATTGCTCATGAAGGTTTAGTGCTATAACTAAGACTGCATGTGTAATCATCGTAACACTTGCACTTTACATGTAATTGTTAAAAGTGGAATAACATGTATGAGAACTGTGTTTAGGCTTGCATTTCTATCATCTGCACTGCCCTCTAGATCATTTTCAGCCTAAATAAATGAATAGGCTGAGATTATTAATGAGCAGTATTCGCTGTTTGGGATAAGTAGATTTCCGTCGGGTTTGCAATTACTAAGTGTTGCACACTTGAATTAATTATAGTTCATGTTAATCAAAAGTTTTGACTCATGCTCTAAGCATCTTTCATTCCACATTGCTCAGAGGACAAGTAAGTCAATTAACTTGCACTAAAATATGGCAAATGCTTGACATCATCCAGAAGAAATAACATGAAAACGGAAACACCTCGTGGAAGAATGACTTCATCTATCACAGTGATGCAACTAGCTGCTTCATTTTGTCTATAACTTGGACTCGTTTGACTGAACTAAATGAATTTTAGTTGCAATGACAAAGCTGGTTGACATTTTTTTTTTTTGCATTGGTCTTAAAAATTGCCAAATGATTACACAGTCAAAGTGTAACAAATGTTTTACACAGGGAATTGGCAAATCGTGTATTTAATTATGCATCTTATGTCTGTGCACAACTGCTGCTGCAAAGTCCCACGACTAACACTCATGGTCTTAAATTACGCATAACTATTTAACATACTGCCAAGACAGTTTTAATGAAACCCCTTTTTTTTTCGGCATCCATCTCATCCCATGTGCTGCTTCAGTTTGCCTTTAAGTCTTTATCAAAGTTCAGTTCTGGCGGAATGTGTTTTCATTGAATCAAATGTTATGCTTTGTATTTAACTGTTCAGCCTGGTCACAATGAACTCAGAGGCCTTCATTTAAGACTGATAAGCAGTATGCGCTACCCAAATCCTGTCCTACCAAAGTAAAATGGGAAATAAACCTATATGACTTTTAAAACTCACAATGGTTCTTGTCTTTGTGTATCCCACTATCGGTCTATGCTTACACACACATTATTCAAAGTTAAAAAAATGGACCTTCTGCTCTTTGGCCTTATAAAGCAAAAGTGAACCCTCCGCATACTGGATATTGATAAAGCAAAAGTGAACCCTCCGCATACTGGATATTGTTTTCCCAAGCCATGCTGCAAGTGATACATCTAGTGCACACACTCTACGCATGATAAGAATATCTTAAGGTCAAAGTGGTAACTGAAATGTTAATCTTCAGATGGCTGGTTTGGTGTTTGTGACAGACAGCGCCTTCGGTGACCTACTGGCGAAGCCTTGAATGGCTCCCCAGAGATAAGATAATCCTTCTGTGGTGCACTCACAAAGTTCCAGTTGACACAAAATAAAAGGTGACATTTCTACAGTCCATTTCTAAGGTAGTATTTATTGAGTAAAAGCAAACAAGGAAATACAAGAGGCAAGGCTCTTCAGTTCAAATCACACCCCCTATTTTGAGGTTCATTACAATCACCTGAGAGTGACTGTGGAGAACATTAATTCTGATGAAAGTGGCCTGTGGCTCCATTCTTATTTCCCTTCGATCATGCTGACCAACTCAGGCCCAGCGGTGGTAAGAGCTGCTTTCGCCAGCAAAGTTTTGAGTATGGACAGGATCATTTGTAAAAAAAAAATATATATATATTGTAGGCTATCTCAATGGAGCTTTCTAGCCATTAATTGGTGTGGTTTGTTTTTGGGCGTGCAGTTAGTCTTATTTGGCCTCCAGTGAAAATGTGACACAGAGTATTATAGTATGTAATGTATGACCTCTAAGGACATATTTCATCCAAATTGCAATGGAGGACTTTTTTTTAAGCCCTGTGTTGAGCCCAAATGAACTTTGTAGGCTGAAAGAGTTCATTTGTAGCATAATATAACATAGCTAATGTGGACTCCTCATATAGTGTACTGTAGTTCATATAAGCAGCCTTCTGTAATCATGAGTCTGTTAACTTTGATACTCAGATGTATTAATTAGTTTTAGACTGGTTTATTGCACTTTCCCATGGTTCTCTCTAGTGACAAGGCCTATATTGATTTATTAGACTTTTCTGGGAAATGATTGCAGGTAAAGCTCTATCTGTCAATAATTGATGATGTGATCGAGAGCATGAGGGAGCTGTTCTTGGATGAGGGCCTTGAAGACTGCATCCTGGATGATTTACGACATGTAAGTCTTCAGTGTATTGTTTTATTCCAGCCGGCTTTGGCAAACGAATGAGAGAAAAAATATCTGCCTCTTCTGCCGTGCAGCTTTGGGAGACAAAGATGATGGAGTCAAAGGCCATGGACGACTTCAGGAAGAACAACATAAACTCTCCAAACTTTGTGCTGCAGCTTCCACCCAACTACAGCCGTAACGATGCAGAAGCCCCAGGTAGCACCAAGGCATCAAGACTTTGCTTATTGGTTGTCATTCACATCGGCTATACCTGTCATATTTACTATGTGATGTGAATTGAGTTCTATTTTGCTATTCTCTTATGACAGCTTCAGTAATGATCCCCCCAAGTCAGAATATTCACAATTTTCATGTCCAGGCAAGTATGTTTTGTGACTCATTTAAATATTGTCAATCATTTTTGAGAGTGTTGTTTACCAAACTCATCAAACTCGTGTATCTATTGACCACAAAAGATTCTGGGCTACCTGCCAATGGATGTATTTCGGTATAATGAGCTCCTTGTGGGTATAGTTACAATGAACTGGACCAAATATTTAATTGCAGAACAACTGTGAGGCTCTTACCACCTTCTCGCTTCCTACGGGTCTATCTTACCCAGTGCAGATACCTGCTGGAGTCACTCTACAAACAGCTTCTGGTATGAGATGACTGTCATCATATCAGCTGTTAATTTATTTTTACTTTGTTAAATGTTATCAGTTCTGCTAAACTGATTGGTTTGAATCACTCTCTCCCTTTATTACTCAAAGGTCAACTTTACAAGGTCAACGTTCCTGTTGTAGTCACTCAGGCCCCAGCAGGTCAGCAAACTTCCCAACAGCCGCAGAAGGTCACTGAGCAAAAAGAGGCTCCTGATGCGCCACAGACTTCAGTACAACCCGGCAAAACACTTCCACATGGACCGATGCCACTGCCTGTGCCAACCTCGGGCATCCCGCCGCCGCCACCACCGCGAGATTCTCTTTTACCGCCCAGTCAAGAGAGCAGCGTCCTCCAGCAAGACGCGATGCCAGAGTACCCACAAATTGAGGTATCAAATCATCATCGCCATCATGTCTCCACCCCGATTGGTCCAGAGAGCCATTTGCTTCCAGAGCCTGGGAATAAAAGCTCAACAATTTGTTTGACTTCCAGATCGGCAGCGAGGAGGTTTTCACAGACACAACTCAGTTTAAGAGCAGCGACATTGACGACATCCTCAAAGTGGTCATTGAAGAGGAGCGAGAAAAAGCGGCAAGGGCGAGAAACTTGGCTCTCACCAATTCTTATGACCAGCCTGAATCCATTTTGGGGGTAATTTCAATCTAACAGATCAGGGTCTAGGATACGATTTTAAATCTTTAATACACTTTATTCATCATCAAGATGGCACAATATTTGCCAACACATTAATGTTTGCAATTTGATGTGTTCTGTGTTGTTAGAGGATTTTTGGGCCAATTAAGTGAAATTGGATAATAATTGGTGCGAATCCGTGGTAGGCCTATATCACAAATGTAATACTTAATTTAGGTTTTGCAACCAGAGAGGAAACTAATTCTAATTACAATCTACAGATGAAAAATTAAACTGATTGAAAATAACTGTAGGATTTTTTTTTTTTTTCCCCTTGGCAATAATTTTTATCCTCAGCACTGACATTGGCACCTTTTGTGTTGTTGTAAATCTTCTATCTCTATTCCATCAAAATTTTGTTTTCTTTTTGTTCATCATCACCGTCATCCACAAGCTGGACCTGGAGTACAACTACAATGAACTGTCAGACATCGTCCAACTGGACGGTACGGCAGACAATTCAGACCCAGACGAGGAAGACGTGCCGCTGGAGGAGAATGAATTCCTGGGTATGATCAATGCAGAGGCCCTCAAGGCTCTGCAAGCAGGCGTGAGCAGTGATGGCAACAGCACCTCCTCCAGTAGTGACAGTGAAGCAGCTGAGGAACAAATAGAAGATGAGGTATGGGTTCCATTTTATATGCATTGTTCCGCTGTAGCATGCAAGAGATGCACTGTAGCTTGAAAAGCAGCCTCTTAACTAATGTCGGTAATGAAACAAATAAAATGATTTTCTCCTTTATTCCAAATGATGAAAAACATTGGAGTAGTTGAAATGATTGAATTCAAAGCCTCACTCTCTTCTGTTCAACAGGATCCATTGAATTCAGGTGACGATGTGTTTGAACAAGACATCCCAGATCTCTTTGACTCGGAGAACGTTATTGTTTGCCAATATGACAAAGTTAGTACGTGGCCTCTCGGCAAATGAAAATTCGGAGCTTTCATTCTTTATGTCGCAACGTCTTTGTGTTCTTTCTGCTTTGCAGATTCACCGCAGTAAGAACCGCTGGAAGTTTCATTTGAAAGATGGGGTCATGTGTTATGGTGGCAGGGATTATGTGTTCTCTAAAGCTGTTGGGGAAGCAGAATGGTAATGCGCTGCTACTTGCCCATCCATTTTTTTTTTTTTCAAATTGCTTTTCCTCATTCGGGTTGGGGCAAGTCAGGGCAACTCATCCCAGCTGACAAGATATGGCGCTGAACTAGTCTCCAGTCAATCACTGGGACTGCTACTGATGACGCAGGAAAAAAACATTAATACATAGGACATGATGCGAATATAGATAGTTATAATTTATAGTCATCAGTGATAAAAGAAAAATTGACACGACTTTAATTTGGTTGTAAATGAAATTTGATTTCACAATGTTTATGTTCTGTATTTTGTCTAAAGAGTTGTATTCAAACAAAACATGTAATGTTTTTTTTTTCTCAATGCATTTACCATGCTGTGTCAATGAATAAATCTTGAAAAAGTGGCTTTTAGTTTTATATGTCATAATAGCTATCTATTATAAATGATCCGGGACTGAATTTTAACACCCGCTTAATTACAGAGCTTCGAGGTGTTACCCTGTGGCATTTTGACATTCTCATTAGTTTCAGCCATTCCATTCACACTAGTATCCAGGTGCTGCTATCACCTTACAATCTTAATGCAAGAGAAAATTGCTTGAATTGTCTTTTTCTTTAATGAATTGAAACAAAAAACATGACTGTGGTCCAGACTGTGCAAACACAATCTGCTGTCTGTGCCAGGCTAAGGTTGGAAAAAAAGCATATACAAATGTATTCAATGTCCAAAACTAAAATGATATTTGCTTCAACTAACTTTTTGTTTTTAGTTGAATGTATTATTTTTTAACTTATTTGCCTCCAGAACCAGAAAACGTATAAAGTTTTGGACATAAAAGTGCAAAGGTAAAGGTGCAAACCTCAAAACATTTTCCAAAACAATCTCATTAAGAGTAATTTGTGGTTCAACGCCATTGAGAAATTTCTGAATGCTCTCACAGGATGATACCTTATTGTTGTTTGACATGTACTGTACATGCTGGAACATCTGTCCATCCAACCATCCATTTACTTTTCAGTTTGTCCTCTTGAGAGTCATGGGTGATCTGGAGTCTATCTGCGCTTACTTGGAGTGAAAGGCAGGGTACACGCTAAACTCTCTCCATCCTAAACCAAGTTTTTGAACAAATGTACAGGTTAGGCAGATGATGGCTTCTTCCTTCTACTTTTCGATAGCTCATGGGCTTCCCTCGGTCACAAACAACCTCTCATTCCCGTGAGAAGCTAAAGCGTGGTTTCCTGCTGGACATTATTTGGAGGCAGGTAAATTGGGAACTGTGGGCCTTTACCTTTGAATGCTATAAGAGTACCCCCCCAACGTTGGAGCAGAAGCCGCACCTCTTTCCTAAAGCCCCGAGTGAAGATGGTGTACAGAAAAGGGTTGCAGAGAGAATTGATAGGATAGAAAATGATAAGAAGAATCTTGGAGTCAGACATGGTGATAAGGGGCATGTGCAGGGTTGCAGAGATTGCAAAGAAGGAGATTGGTGCCATGCAAAGGAAGTCGGTGAAAATGAGCACTGCCATGCGCTTGGCGAGCTTTGCGTCATTGTAGCGATTGGCGGGCGCCGGCTTGCGGACACTCTGGTAGATGCACACGTAGCAGAAACACACCCCCAGAAATGCGACAACATTAAGCGAGAGCACGATCATCACGTATGCCTGAGCAGCCCGTGTATCGATATCCATTGGGAGACAGACGCTCACCTTGCCATAGCTGCTGACTCCCACTAGGGGCAGCAGAGCAACTAGCAGGGAGAAGGCCCAACCTGCGACCATGATGGCCACCACATGGTGCATGCTAAGCCTTTTGTTCAGATCAATGGCATTGATGATAGTGTACCAGCGTTCAAAACTGATCACAGTGAGCGTATAAACTGATAGCTCGCTTGAAAACATCGTCAGGAAGCCTGACATGTCGCATCCTGGGCCCGTCTGCCATTCCGTGGCGTGGTTATAGTACTCGTGGCGAGAGTGGCAGTCCATGCGGGCAATGAGCATCAGGTAAAAACCCATGCACAGGTCTGCCAGGGCTAGGTTACATATGAGAAACCGGGAGATGGTTAACTTGCGACTGGTAAAAAGCAAGATGGCCAGCACAGTGAGGTTAGCAACAATGGTTAAAAAAGCAATTATCCAGGTGACGTTGCCCAGGATGGGACCCAGGAGGTCCTCACAAGGGTTAAAAGGATCTTCCTCTGGTGTGCACTGGATGCCGGGGTTGCTGGGACAAATATGTTCCAAATGTGGATGGTCGTTGTAGAGGTCAGTGCCTCGACCTAAATTTCTGGAGGACCAAAGAAATTTGAGTTAATTTCAAAAAATGACTTCCCTGATGAATGATGTCCGTTATTTGATACATTTGTAGTGCTGCATGTCCCTCCTTATCAAGAAATGTAGTACATGGTCAAATATTCCAAGAGAAATGATTTTGGAACGTGAAAGGGAGTCTGAGAAAATTCACTCCTCATAGTATCCAGATTCAAACACTCATCCTCAGAACCGTGAGGCATTATTGCTCCCCACACATATCAGAATTGATTAAATATTACCACTGGAATTTGTTTTTGGAAAGAATGGAGTGACCTGCCAACAGTCTTGACCTTGATAAAATTGCACACCATTGGGGTCAGCTTGGGGGTGCTTTTGTTTGCGCTAGAGTGACCATCACAGTCAGATTGGCTGAAAACTCCTGCTGAGGAGGAGAATACCAGCGTGAGGAGGAGGTGCCAACAGAGATGGATGTTTTCCAACACAATCGGTGAAGGAACCGACTGTTTGGTAAAATATAAAATTATACAATTGTTGTTGACTTACTACTGAAAAGTCGGTAAAAGTAACATTGATTCAGTTAAAGGACTTAATAAGAAAGTACCAACTGAAATTTCTTTTTTTTTTCAAAACCATTGTGTAATGCTCCCTGGCCGAAGGTTTTCCGTGTTTGCAGCTATTTTTGTTTTTTCTGCCTTGACCCCAAGATCTCAAACAACTTCGTTCCTCTTTTGTCTTTTTTACACTGTATACATGGAGGTTATTTTTTCCAACCATGAAAACAAGTCTACAAGTAGTAGTAGATATGTTTTTGCAACAGTTGCATGCAGTCAAAAGCACTAACCTACATTCGCAAACCTAATGAAATTGTGCCCATTTTTTTGTCTTCATTTCATTGCTTGGTTTTGCAGCTTCTCGTGGATATTCTTTTTTATTGTCCAATCAGATTCTAGCTTCTATGTGTTGCCAAGTAGGCTGTCTTGTATTTTAACAACTTACGTGTGAATCAATTCACAAAACGGCGATGGATTCTTGAGGGCCTCTAGTCTGTAAATATAAAATCAGTATAGTATCAATATAAAAGTGTGATCAACATCAAACTTTTGATAGTTTGCATTAATATTTGTCATATTATTTCACATTACATCAGTAAGAGAGTATTGTTTACCTATGCTTGCTGTACCACAAGTGGAAAGCACAGCACTGGCTTGCGTAAGTCAGTTCGGCCGCCCCCAGCTCGGCCAGGCTGTCTAATGGAGGAAGGCGCTTCAGTGCAAAAGCAGATTTGGCTTTCAGGCGCTTTACCTGCTCCAACCCTTTCCGAGGGAGGGAGCTCAATGCTGTGGAGGACACATCCCTGAATCACACATACAAAATAGGTTACCCCTTAACTATCACCCTGATTACCCAAGGAAGGAAGAAATTCCTTTCGGATAGACATTGGAGGATGTCTGCCCTTGAGTAAAAACAATGCTGGTCACGAATAGAGGAAATATGACAGCTATAACAAAATCAAACAAACAAACAATGGTCTGTGGGGGGTTAATGATAGTCGTCTTCATCCATCAGTTGTGCGTTTACTGCTAAATTAAAACAATTATTAGTCTACTATGACTTGATTTGTAACCCCCTAAAAACTGACTGGCAGAATTTTAACATATTTTATTAGGTGAGTGTATTTTTAAAACTCACAGATAAAGCGGGCCCAAGGCTCCCTCGAAAGCATCTTCTGGAATGTACCACAGATGTCTGTTGTGCCTTAAATCCCTACAAAGAAAGAAAATGAGCTACATTTAAAGCGAGCAGTTTGAAGTTTAAATGCAATTTTACAAGTTTTATTTTCAACACAAATCTATTCAGGCAGGATTTGGAAACAGTGAGCTCAGCTGTTTTTTTTTTCCCATCAGTAAAGTCATTCTATGCTTAGCACACCAATTGCTTGCCAAAACAAATTTTTGTATGTAACCGAGGAATAAGTTGATGTAAAAAATTGTACTGATCAAAGATACGTATCTTGAGTGACCAATATCGGCCCATTGAGCTGAAATCACATACGTGTTGTTTTTTTTAAAATACTTTTGAGGCCAAAATATGCCATCATTTAGGTTGAACTCCAAATTATACAAGAGTTTGGCTGTTCAACTTTTGAGGCTCATTTTATCTATTTGTGTGTAGAGTGGGCATTTCTACCCATCAACATCTAGCAGTGTGTGGAAGGGCAAGAAAACAAAGGGACAACCAGTCTTTGTTTCGTCTTGAATACCATTTGTTTGCTCTATTTGATGATTAGAAAGAGAAAGCTATTAAAATTATCCACCATTCTGGAAAATGACAAGGAAAATACATCAACATTGTAACATCAACGGAAGACTTACAGCGTTCTGATGAAGGTTCCATTAAATGCATGTGGGTTGATTTCCTTAAAACCGCTTCCAATCAGGCTTCTGTCAAGGTCAAAATTTACTGTCAACAAATCCAGTGGTCCAGGTCACGGTGAACATTCAGTTACTTAAGCACATTTGAGAAGCAAAATAAATGACAAAAAAAAAAAAAAACAGAGAGAAAAAAAAAGCGTTCTTAAACTACTGCTGAACCATATTTAGGTAATATGATCTACTCACATGTCACTGGGCATCTTTGTCATACCATTGAAGGAATTGGCAGGGATATTTTCTATGGCCATGTTTTCTTGCATTTTTCTGCAAAATTTGATAGAGAAGGTTTTGCTAACTAGTCGGACAAAATAATGTGAATAAAGCTTGATGTATGTATGTATGCTGATGTTAGTGGGCATTCATTGCTGTACAAAAAAGGCAAACATGTAAGCGCACCACACAAATAAGATGTTGACAAGCACTTTATTAATTTTGAATGGGATTACTTACAGGCTGAACGGGAAGGCCAAGGAAGATATAGTGGATAAGTCAGGGAAGTGAATCACCCCAGTGCCAAAGATGCATCTGTAAGAAATGTTATTTACATGATGAGGGCCTACTTTGGAGGTACTCTTTAATCTCCATGTTGCAACATAAACAAAATATTTTTGCATTAGTACTCTGAATTTAATATTTTGATGTTGTCAACACAGGGTATCCCAAAGGTTGTCAGCCTGAATTTAAGCTTCATTAACTAGATGCTATAGCTAAATACAGTAGCTGTTTGCATACTGACAAAGAAAATCTAAAATAATAATACTACAATTATCCAAAAGAAGAAATACTTACAAATAATTCAAATCAGGCAGATCAGTGAAGGCACCCTTTTCAATTGTCCTCAAATGTTTCATGTTTTTAAGAGTGCTGCGGGAATACAAATACAGAAAGAAATGGGATTTTTTTTTCTTCCAATTTTACTACAGCACCAATGAAAGGTTTGGACAGTTTCTTGTGTCCAAATATTTGACTGATCTATGTCAAACGATTGCTTTGAAGAAGGTTATATAACAAAGAAACCTCTAACATTCTTTGTGGAGGACTTTTGCATAGTAGTACAGCTGAAGCGTAATCAGTCATGTACACTCCCTTCCAAAACAATTGGAACAGTGAGACCAATACCCCCTTTTTTAAGGAAGTTTATCTTAAATGAGACAAACATTTAGCAATTCAGCTTTTATTTGAAAATAAATTACATCAAAATTGGATACATAACTTAGAATATACAGTATTTGTTATTTGTGATAAATAAAAATAGATTGTTCTTTACCCATATAAAAATGTTAAGTTGAACTACAACTTCAACTCACAACTTGACTTCCATTAATATTTTCATATCAAACCCAAATGTTTCTGTCAAAAGGAAATTTATAACAATTGTCCTCACTGTTCCAGTACTTTTGAGGGCAAGTGTGATTGTTTGATTCTGTGAAAATTAAAATGGAAAATGCAGGAGTCTTGTTTTAACATGAACGCTATATACATACATTTCTCTCAAGCCGGGGATGGAGAGAAAGGCGTGCTTCTGTATCCGGGTCGCGGTGCAGTAGTAAATCATACTGTGACACACACACACATTGTACATTAGGTTTAGACATATGCTGAGTGACTAAATAAATAATAACTGAAGGATCTTACGTCCAAGTATAAAAATTTCAATGGTATTTAAGATGTCAACAAAGCAAAAAACAACATGTATATGGAAAATAATACAAGAATAAACAAATTAGTACTCTACTGGTGTGCTTTGAGAGAACCTCGTGGCACCAACAAATTCTTGGATTAATACATTTCATATGAGAGTGTAATCATCTGCGACACAAACACATTTCATTTTGTGTGTCTTGAAATCTAGGCCAGAACTCACCATCATAGGAAGAAGGACAGCAACGACCATATAAATAGATGGATGGGTTGATAAATTATATTCATTTGAAAGACGTTAGGGTTACAAACTTCCATCAATTGGTATGCAAGCAGTAGTTTTCAAGAAGGTTTGTAACACCTGATCTCGGCCAAATGAAAATGTTTAAGTATGACGTCTAAACAAAGACACTGAATGGTAAACACACTTCTAGATTTGTCCCTGAATGTTTTGTTTATTGATAGACGCATACCTGACCTCTTTCCTTTTGTTACCACTATTATGTTCATACACGTAAACAGTCACTGGCACCAAATATAACAGTCAAAGCAAAAATGTTTTATCAACACTGTTGAGAGCTGTTGTGGGTATGGTAGTGATTTGAAATAATTTAATAAACTTTAAACAATATTACTAACGATGTCAAGGAAGATTATCACAACTTAAGTTCTGTACTCAATACACACAGCCAGCGTTATTTATTTTTGACCAGAACAAAACAAATCATTTAATGTGTACTAGAAGCCAAATAGTGCAAATGGATTACTACTAAACAAACAAAAAAAACCAAAAAAAACAATGAAATCCTGTACAGAAGCAACAATAAAATTATGTTATATTTATTAGGACGACAATAAAATTTTCAACTTAAATTCAGCTTTAATTCCTGCTAGAAATTGATATCAAAAAATATTTGTGCTACTCTGCTGAACTCAACCCAAGAAGATATTCTTTAATATACAGTATATTATATGCAATAACTTACATTAATTTTATGTTGATCAGTTCTTTGAAGGCATGAGTTGGAAGTTCTTTGAGATCCAGGTGTTTGAGAACTCTGTTAAATATGTGAGAATGGAAATGGTTTAATTTACAGTTTTCCCTCTGCTTTGTCCAGCAGAAATGTTACAGCAGAACGTCCCAAAAGTGACAACATAAAATATTGAGAATAACCACAAAGAAGGAGAACTTATATACTTAAATACTTACATGGATGTGGTGTCACTTTCAGAAGCCACTTGAGTGTCATTGCTGCATTGGAGGCTGGAGGCTGTGCAGTGGCAAATTTTTGGACACTTGAACATCTCATAGGAGGTCACAATGAGGATGCCGGAAAATGCAACCACAACCCAGAGCACCTGGGAGGTCATTTGTGAAATGAAAAATGAAAAAAACGTTCTTACAAAAAATCCCAACTACTAATTAAAATAAATGTAATATTCCAATCCTAAACTGCAATAAAAAAAAGATGAATATCTTTCCTTCTTTTAAGTATCAGCAGTGGTGTTGCCTTGATGTACTCATGTGTATGTGACTTGCCCGCTCGCCTGGAGGAGTTGCCTGAAAAGTGGAGTACTTGTGACGTTTAGTGGGTGGAGATCAGGATAGCTCACTATCGTTGCTGCATTACATTAGAATAACATTCTGGAAAATGGTTAAAAGCTTGTTATATTGCATTATGTACTGTATGTCTGCACAAGATAACACAATATGTCCTTTTTAAAAAATACAATCACCGTTTCTACTACTATTACTGCTACACACAGCAATCAAATTGTTGACTTATAAAAGTATTTCTGAAAAGACTTTCTATAAAAAAAAAAGGTTAAAATGAAATACACACATAATTATTTACCATTGCGCATTAGCAGGATTTTAATTTGCATTGAAAAGGTCAAGTTCAAGATGACTTTTTGCATGACCTAGATGACAGGGGTGAAGGATGACACCCACGCAGGGTGCTTTAGTTGTTTCTTCCACTTGAAAACCTCTCAAGAGGATGATGGCAAGTTGACCTGGGGAAAATTGATCGAGACGTAACACAAAATCAACAAAGCCTCTGTGGCGTAAAACTACTTTGACAATTGCGCATGCTGAAAAAAAATTGAGAGAATTGAGGACCAATTACAATCATTTACTTGACACATACATTATTGTGGGAATAATAAAGTTATGATATCAAGAGAAAAAAAAATCACCATTAAATAGATATTAAATATTGAGATAGATAGATAGATAGATAGATAGATAGATAGATAGATCGATCGATCGATCGATCGATCGATCGATAGATCGATCGATAGATAGATAGATAGATAGATAGATAGATAGATAGATAGATAGATAGATAGATATTAGAATAAAGGCTAATTAGATTATGATGATAGATTCATATTATGAATATAGGAACATGACAAGGACAAAAATGTAATCTTATAAAAAGTAAGCCAAACTTACATGGGAAAAAAACCTAAGCTGTGCAAATAAAGTCCTGAAAGGGATACAAGTGATGAGAGTTGTTGTTTATTCTGTGCATCATTTTTTTTCAGCAATCCTACTACAGTGGGCATTGTGACTACTCTTGACATCAGTCCTTCGATGATGACCTGTATGTGGACTGCAACAACAACAACAACAAAAAACAGCAGGATATGAATCAAACTTCTCTTTGGGGTAATACAATTATCGCAAAATGATTTACAAAAAGATTTACAACTTTTTTCCTGCAATATCGTGACTTTATTCTCTCTCTCTTTTTTTTTTCTATTTCAGTGGGGCCCCAATGACCTTTCATCCATTATAACTGTGACCATTCGATGCCTGTCAAGAAACCCAGTGAGGTCCTGTCACTTGACAGAGATGATGGTGAATTGTTTTTGTCTCAAATAATAGCCGGCAGTAGGTGTGATCTCATTTCACCATACACACTCACCTTCACCCTTTTGTTGTTGGTTGCTGTCAGACGTTCTATTTTTGGGACTTTTTTTATCTCTTAGTGAGAGCTATTGACCTGGTGTTAACTTGCTGATCTGACAAGATGTGGCAACAGTTTTTGGTGCAATGGTAGACGAGGTATAACAAAACGTTGCGGAAAACAAGGGAACAACAAACTTCCCTGCAAAGTGTTCGAATTGAGAGGCCCTGCAGTCCATTACTGAAAGTGGTGGAAGAAGCAATTTGCTGTCATGTCCTGTTTTCTTCCTATTTCCACTGAAAGGGTCATTTTCAGCCAGCGGGGAGCTTGAAAGCCAACGAACATCAGTGAGGCGTTTGCAGTAACTGGCAAAAAGGCCACCGCGCGTGTTGTTTGACTTTGGTGTTTTATTGCACAGTGAATTGGACCTGAGCATCAAATCACAATCACAATGAAGCCATTAGGAGACTTGAAAACTCTTAAGAGCTCACTTGAGATGTGGCAGTGTATTAAAATAAAACACCAGTTGATGCGGTAGTGGGAGTCGTGTTGCATACAGGAGGGGCAAGAATTCTTATCACATTCAGAACCTTTGACACAACCTTTGTGATTAAGTGCTATACACATCATCTTGATTTGAGCTTATCAAATGAGGAATTTAAAAATCCTTGGACATTGTTTGGAGCATTAACACGTTCACCACTGGACACAAATCACTGTTGACAAATAAACATTGAAAGTTGACATTATATCTATTTCAGAAAGTTGAGATTAAATCACTTTTACCCGATCCGTATTTGGTAATATCATTTTGTTCAGGATGCTCTGCTGTCTGCAGGGTGAAGCTTCCTCTTAACTGTACACTGCATTTCGGCAAGTGTTTGTTTTGGTTTTGGTTGGCTCCTCTCTGTCTTTTAACTCTCAAATATATTTACTGCTGGCATGACTCAGCCAGCCAGTTTCAACTCTTAAAGTAGAAAACTTTCTTTGCTCCTCAACATCAAAACATCCATTTCCGAGCCAGTTGGACTCCAACAGTGGTGGGATCCGCTGTGTGTGTGTGTGTGTGTGTGTGTTTTTCATTGTATGTACGCTTGTGTGAATTGTAATTGAGAGAGAGAAAGTGTGGGAGTCGTGGCTAAATGCATCTTTGCCTTTGGGGGTTTCGGTGTTTGTCCAGATGATAAGGTGTGATGATTTGCCGAGACAAACTGTGAGGGATTGTCTGAAGCCACAATCTGAGTTTTGTAGGCGTTTAGCACTTGGGGATATATTGGTAGACAGGAATGTCCATCTTATTCTTGTGCGGCAGTTTATTTTTAATGCTCAGGAAGCTTGTTTGATGCAGTTTCTGGTGTGATGGAGCGTATATAAAAGCTACGTACGTTATGGCTTATTATTTTTTCCCCTTAACTTCACCATTTGATTAAGGTAGAACTAGAGCTGTTCCGGGTTACATCATCTGTGGAATGCCATGTATTCCAAAATGAGGGTCTCAGATATTTTATTATGTTTACAAAAGTGGGACATCAACACTCACCCATCTGGAGTAGTACTCAGTCAGCACTAATAGATGTCCTGAGGGGAATGGTCCAGTCATGTCTATTGCTGGTTTCTGTCATGTTTTAGGTGGGAGTTCCCTTTTCGCAATAGGACCATCCTGGGAAGTAGAGCTGTTTAACTGACTAACTCTTCTGCTTCTCAATTAATACCAGACGGCCACATTTGTGTTCTCAGGTTCTTTTTTGTTTTGACTATTCCCTGATGTCCTTCGTGTGCTACCATAAGCATCCTGTACCGTACTGTTATTCCCCCGGGGGAATAACAATGCCAGTCCACCTGAACACCATTATTCCCTCTGTGGAAAGTTCACTTTTACAGCCTGATAAGCAGTCTCATATTTACTCCAGTCACCTGTTTCGATACAGCTCATTAAGGTGGTGAGAGGTCCTGCAGACAGATCCTTAATTTGCCATGCAGAAACTTTACATCATACTGCATTGAACCACAAAGGAAACATGTTACCTTTCTGTACTGGCCATTTGGCTATACGACATGTTGGGAGTTTTCTTTCTTTTTTTTAAATTTTTGTAGATGCATGCAGTTCGAAACAGCCACTGGCACCGTTGTGGGTGTGAACACAGTCATTTTGCCTTCCAATTGATGGAAGCAGCTCCTCTCGTTCCCTTTAAAATCAGTGTGTTACAAGCACACAGTTTTTGGCATTGTGGAAGCACAAATAGCCTCACTGGAGTCCATGCAGAAGATCAAAGTACACAGTGCGTTGCAGGTAGACCTCCCCGGGTGGATGATGTAAAGTTGCCCAGGGCAATCACAGATCATCGCTGTGAAGTGAGCACTTGGAGACCACCTTCCAACCTGATGTTACATGTCTATATGTGAAACCAACCACCTCAGAGCTGTGCCGCAGCCAAAAATGATAATAATTAAGTGATCTCTAGAATAAATCAGAGGGTTAATTGTATGCTGCTGTAACTTTTATGAATGATGACATCCTTGCCTTGGATGAAATTCGCCAAAATTGTGTTAAACCACCTTCACCACAACTTCGAGCTCCTTCCAGCAGGCATAAAGTTTAGTTTTTTGCTTTAAGCAAGAACATTGATAATTGTCAATCTATTGTTATCTCTTATTGTGAATGTATTTCTGACATGCAAAATATTTTTTCAGTTTTCTTACTAAACCTTCCCAGCTGGCCTCATCTCTTGTGAAAAAGATGTCCCGCACTTCTGCTCCTGCCAAGTGCAGCAATAAAGCTCTTTTCTGTCCAGCATCACAGATCTTCACCCGATTAAAACCACTAATCCACTTTAGTCAGCAAACACTGATATTGGTTGAGTTGCACAACACATTAAAACCAGCTACCGTCTGCAGTCTCAGAGACATGCTCTTCTTCCTTTCAGCTTCACCTGCAGCCATCTGACTACATGATGGTCCTTTTTTACTTTAAATTAAATCCACATCAACATTTGTAGTGTACTTACCTCATTTTAACATCACCGAACTGAACGGCTTCCAGTGACAATGTGTCATGGAATGCTATTAAGAAGCAAGAATAAACTCACAATTACCTTTGTTGGTAAAAATTGTAGAGAGAGGTGATGACCATGAGACTCCCGAGAGGACAGGGGAGGGGATTCAATTTGGAAAGATGTCTATCATGTGGGCAGATTTAACCACATGCTTTTGGAGATTGGCAAAGAAAGAATGTTAATCATGGCTCTCTAAAAATCAGTCAGTGTCAAAGAAGACAATGCCACAATGAGAACAAATGTTCTCCATTTCACTTGCATTGAATAGAAGAACACACTTGTCAACTCTGTTCAGGAATCGATTCAAGTGGAATTCTCTCATGGAGGAGCACAAATTCAGCCTCGTAGGTTAAATAGTCGCACAATAAAAAGGTTGATCATCCAATCAATCAAATGCTAATCACAGGTTCAATTGCTTTTGAATAGATTTTTATTGAGTGTGTGAATACATTTTAGCAGGTAACGGCACCCTAGTGATTGGCCTAATAGATATTGTAAACACCTTTAAAAATCCCGATTTATTGACAAAAATTTAATCTTTATTCTATTTTGAGCATTTTAACTCTTTATTATCGAACTCATGAATAATGTTTTCAAGGGTGAGGCGACATGTTTAACATTTACAGTATACAGTCAAAGTAGTATATACTTTTGAAGAAAAAAAAATGAAGGTTTGCTTGAATGTGAACTTATAGTAGGACATTCCACGCTTCCACATCCTGTCCTCACATGAGTTATAGATTTACAATTTCAACATCGAGGCATGATTCACCTTAGCATCAAAGACATATATTTAAAAAAAAAAAGTATAGCAGCAGTTTTCAAAGCGAGCAACTCGCATCACTCCTCAGTCCAGTGTGTGTGTGAAAGTGCAGCAATCAATCCGGATTTGCCAAGACGTGGAGATGAGTGATGTTGCCGCTTATGATATCTAGTCTGGTGGTGAAAGAGCATTGATTGTAGGCTTTCTCCAAGACACTGCCCTGTCAACGATAAGATTAAGCTGCCAGAGTGGGCCCATCATACCCTCACACTCCCTCTGCAGCATCCGCTATGTGAATAACCTCAACACCAGTTTATTTTTTGTAAATTGCTAAACTGGCAACAAGATGGCTGAGATGAATGAATCACGATGATGTATATGAGTGTATGTATTTCAATGTCAGTGTCTGTAACGAAACCAAGCAGGTCATAGTCACGAGGCTGGAGTTTTATGACAGCAGTTTAGAAAGACCTCTCAACTTGGAAACAAATCATTTACTGATTAAATTTGCTTAAACACTTGCGTTCCCCCAGAACACAACATCTGCGTGGAGATTTGTAGACAAAACACAGCAAACTGTTGGAAACAAATATGTAAATCAAGTCAACACCTGCTCATAAAATATCTCCATTCTTATATAAGAACAATGTGGACTCAAGAATAATCTCAAAACAATGAATTAGCAGATTTTTTTTTCTCTCTCAAAGAAACCTTTTGTGTAAAACGGAAAAAAATACGTTTTTATAAGCTATGGTGTTCTGTTTACATACCAGGTGAATTGAAGGAGAATGACAAAAACTAAAACATTCTGATTTGCCACATTAACCACTGCAAACAAGAATATTCCCTCATGAAATTGAATTGTAACAATACTACATTATCAACACCATACTGCTACCCTTACTGACAATTTTTCATTAGAGTGAGTGAATAAATATAAATTGGATGACTGCTAATGTTTCAGTTCGGTAGTTCACATGACGACCAGTAGATGTCAGAAGGGTTTCTCATAAACAGCAGTTCTCTGGACATATTTCACGTGATATGAAAAAATGAAGTACAGCCAGCTTGAGTCATACATGTAGGTAATGAATTTCTGATGAAATAAAAGTGGTTTTGTAAGGAAATAGGAGAAAGCACATGTGGAGTGTGATGACATATCACTCTCATAGCAAGCAGAAGAACAGCTGGACAGATCAATAAGAGTGACCATCAAGCAACATCTTGCAAATAAACAAGAGTACCTGTGCTGTATGAATATTGATAAAAAGATGAAAGTGGTTGCAAAACAAATTGCCTCTCTCTCTCTTATCACCGTGACAACCAACCACAAAAAGTCCCACGAGAGCTTGCAGCTTTGAAGATGCAGGACATTATATTTGACGAATCATTCAAAAATTGACTTATTTTTTAGTATACTTATTCCAACGGCATATGCTAATGTCTAATATTTTTCCACTTACTGCTGTGATTTTACTTTGTAATGTCTTCAGGGACAAAGCTGCCCCATTTGCTTGGTGTTTTCCTTTTCGGGATGAGCTCATCAGACAGACCAAACACTTTTACTCCAGATGCACAATGTGGGCACAGCTGTTAGTCCTGCAAAAACATACAACAACTTTAATTGATCATGATCAGTGGTCACATTCACAAACTCTCTGTACCCACACTGGCCATCTTGGTCTCTGTCTTCCTAATCCAGAACACAAACAGGCAATTGCCTACATGACAATTCATTTCCATGCTGCAGCTACATTTTAATTACCTTCTCTTTTCTGGGCCTTCATGGTGAGAGATCAAATACACAAAAGATATTATGGGCTTTTGCATACCTGCGGGAAGGGCTGGCGGATTGGGGCGGTTTATCATGGTTATAATGGTGAGGGCGAATTCTTTTTGGTGACAATAAGACCATAATTAGCTGCGGAAATGCAGTCAAGTGCAACATAAGGCCAAGTCATTAACTTGCAGTCCACCTCAGACTCTAAATGATTGGAGCTGGGGGTTAAGGGGACGGCTGTCGATGTCCTCTATTATTCTGAGGAACACAAATTCCAATGATCACATAAAAAAATGGTAAGTAAGCCCAAGGCTGCTGGTCTGACAATCAGCTGTCTAGAAAGAACTGGGGTCACGGGGATGAGATTGCCGGAAGAGGGACATGACATGTAATTAGGATCTTCTAATGTGCCCCTCACATTAGTGATTTTTCTCGTGTTGCCTCCTCTTTTGTGAGGAGTTATGTCTGCCTCAGAGTGCAAGGGCTCTGGGTTAAAATCTCAACAGAAGTTTGTGGTTGTGTGGGGATTTTGCAGGCAATCTGGCTTCCTTCCATATTGCAAAAAATGTACACGTTTGGTTTGGAAGCGTCCACAGATGTAAATGTGTGTGACTGCTTGTTTGGCCTTTTGCCCAAAGTCAGCTGGGATAGGTTCCAGCTCACCCCGGGTTTAAATGAGGACTAGTGCTATAGAAAATAAAGGATAGATTAATAAATTCCCGGCTCAGATTACTACCATTAAAATATTCATGAAACAAATAGACAACTCATCCAATAGAAAAGTGATTTAAAGGATTGAATGACAAATGTAAAAAAAAGAAAAAAAAAGTGAATGAGTTGATTCTTTAGTTGCTCAGTGATCAAAAGGCTCCCCAGATTTTTTTAATGTCTTGAAAATGCTTAAACTCTACTTTGTACTACTATTAGGGCATTCGACTTTATAGGTTCCACTGTGAGCCGATGCGGCAGTGTGGACATGACAATAAGATATTTATATTCTACAAGAAGCAGTCCTCCTGTTGGAATAACAGTCTTCATACTCGATACATTAGAATAACGGATGAATATTTTATATACCGATGGAGTGCGATCTCGCCTCAGATGCTATTGGCGGTGGATACCATGGCTACACTCACACACACTTGACTCTCCCTCTAAAATGATCTGAGCCGTCGATGTTTCCTTGGAAGGAAATAAAGAAAGCTCAACAACAGAAGATGAAAGATTGTCTTAGCTACAGTGCTCACACACATTTCATTTGGTAAATCTGCAAGAGGTATCGGGCAGTCATGGTGTGATCTGACTCGTCTCATGCCACCACTACTGTCCAGGCTGTCTCTTGTCTTACCGAGTGTCTTGTGGGAACAGTTCTGTTCTGCACACTAAGATGGAGAAGCAGACAAGAATCATGCAGAAATCATGAATATCGGAGACTATTTGAGTTGTGGACATACCCAACAACCACATAGTTTTTCTGACATTGTTCTTGTCATTTTACTGTTGGGTGGAAGGTTGGGTGGCCTAAAAAAGGCCATGTCAAGCAACCTGAAAATAACGAGACAGTTTTGAACCTGACAAAAAAAAAAAGTATCCCCCACTGTTTTGGTTTAGGACACACTGGAGGCGATGTATGTTTTAAAGTACGATGACCACTATTGTGGATTTGAATTTCAACAATGATAAATAAAAACTACTTCATAGACATATTATTTTAATTTTATGAAAACTTTTGACTTTCTTGTCCCCTTGGAAGGTCACTTTGAAAGTTTTGTAGAAAACAGTATAATTTTTTAAATGTGCTCATAAAGGAACCTACTGTATGCACATCAGAGATTACTAGATTTATGGTGATTAGCATTCGAAAATACCCCCATTTTAATATCTATTATGCGGTTCTTATCTTTTTTATCTGGAAATTCAAAAGCTTCACAGAGGGATTTACTATATTACATTAAAAAGTAACCACTTACATCACTTACTTAAAGATTAAAGTTTTACATGATTTAAAGAAGATAATTCATCGTGTACTGAATGCAGAGTGAAGAGAATGCAGAGGAACAATAGAGTTTACCAGGATACTGTTATACACAACACATCTGTAATGATGAATATAGCAGAAATTCGAGAGTCGTTATTGTGAATAACACATTTGAAGCAGCTCTTGATTTTCAAGGCTCATACACTTGACTATCATTAAATCAAGTCAAGCAATCAGTTGCATTTTCTTAATGTGTGTGCTCCAGTCATGGGGAGAGCAAACTTTGACCGGCATGATTCATGCAATCACAAGTGTCATCCTGGAAGTCAAACTCAAAAGTGAGAAAGGGCTCCCTCCTTTCATGTTGTTATCAAAGCTTCCCTGGAAGGAGGACAATATTGACCTACGTTCGTGTGGACTCCTTCACAGACGGGTGCACTCTGCTATCCCACTCCACCCCTGCCATCAAATCAATCAACCTGCCTAATTAACTGCATTCAAATGAGCTCACCAGTACATCCCCCCTTTTCTCCAACAAAGAATGCGGTTGCCCATCGGAGATTCCTCTTCAATCAAAACTGGTAATGAAATTTCTGTTTGTCAATTCAGTTTTAGTTATTGAAATAGAAAATTACAATCTGTCATAAGAGGTGAGGTTTAAAGGATTTTACAATATAGTACTGTATTCTCCTGAGACCTGAAGATATTTCAATTTCTTTTCATATAATAATAATAATAATAATAATCTCCATAGTTCACAGATCCAAATTAACACTGTGCTTTCAAAACAAATTTATTATACTACTTTTTACTATATTTTACAACATTGACAATCAAGCAGACTTGAATCAGTTCACTCAAAAGATTCGTTCAAACGAATCGTTCAACGAATCGTCCCCCCCCCACACACACACTGATAATTTTTATTTTTTATTTTTTTTATTTCAATAACACACACAACTAAGCAATACACCAGACAAAAAACAATCAAGTAAACACGGTAATGTCGACAACGGCAACGCACACATTTTTCTCTATATTACAACATCCCGTGGGAACAACATATACATCAAACAATACAACTACACCCCCCCCCCTAAAATGTTTTTTATATATAATAATAATAATCTGCTCGGTTATTCACACATTTCTTTCTATAATACAACACCTACACTAGTGTTGGCTCGTGAGTGAACGATTCGTTCAATAGAACGAATCTTTTTAGTGAACGAGAGTGACCGAATGACTTCCTAAAGTGATTCGTTCTTTTTTCAGTTCATTTGACTTCAACCAGTAGGTGTCAGTAATGCCCATTGAAGCTGGTGCCACCTCGCCGTAAAACAAAACGAAGAAGAAATGACGTAACTTCCCGTTCACGAACGAGTCGTGAATTGCATTTACCGTTCACTAACGAACGAATCTGTGAGTGAACAAATCAGTGAGTGAGTGATTCGCATTTCCAGTTCATTGCGAGGACGGATCAGTGAGGGAACGAATTTTGACTTTCCCGTTCGCGAACGAGTCAATGGGTCAACTGCCTTCATTCCTTCCCGTGCATCAGTCAGTGAACGTGTTGCGTCTCCCTCCTGTCGTGAACTATGTAAGCCAGAATGTCGATTTACGATTTGCCAAGGAAAGAAAGAACCACTCACTGAAACAGCACTTCTTTTATGCGCGTTTTCTCCAAGCTAACGGCTTACTTTATTGCATGAACTATTGCACTTATAGTAGTTTTTAAATAACGTGTATGCATACGTATATACGCCTAAATATTGTTATCCAATATATCTACTGCAATTTCACATTGGATTGCTGGTTTGAAATTTACTTTTAATAATATTATTATTTTTAATAAAAATGTATGTTAAAACTTGTCTGGTGTTTTATTCCTTGTTTTATATTCGCCAATTAAAACATAAAAATCAGACATTTGGTTAACTGCTTTATATGACATATGTGCAGGTACACCTCATGGACACTTCAATAGGTACACTACACGAGGTCAAAACAAAACAATAAAGACAGGGTTAATTGCACAATAAACGCACATTTAGCTATATTCTCACACCTGGGATCGAACCAAGTTCTTACTGAGCAAGAGCCCGGGTCTTTAACCAGTTGGCTATTTCAACCTGGCTGCCCATGGTCGTCTGCACTGATTTGGACTAGTGATGTGCATTCCAGTTCATTTAAGAACTGAATCTTTAGAATCAGTTCACTCAAAATATTTGTTCAAAAGAATCATTCGCCGAATCGTTCGCTACACTTTCTTATTTAATCATTCATTCATTTTTTTTTTTTTTTCTTACCTCGTGTAGTGTACCTATTGTAGTGTCCATGAGGTGTACCTAATCACAGGCCACTTCAATAGGGAAAAAGCTTAAGTGAAAGTGAAAAGTGCCACACCCGCCCTCACCCCCACTTTCTGATTGGCTGTTAGATCTGTGATGTCACTTGGACACTCCATTAGGTACACCACCATTTTCAAGTGTACTTAATAACAGGCCACTTTATTAGGGAAATATCATGGTCAAAGGTCACAGGTGTCAAGCTCTGGTCCTTGGGGCCGCGTTCCAATATGTTTTCCAAGTTACCCTCGTTAAACACACCTGCGTGAAAAGTTTTAGCTCCTTTCACGTTCTGCAGGAGCTAAAACTTTTCACGCAGGTGCACTTAACGAGGGAATCACATGGACACTCCAGTAGGTACACCGCCATTTTCAAGTGTACCTAATAACAGGCCACTTTATTAGGGAAATATCATGGTCGAAGGTCACAGGTGTCAAGCGCTGGTCCTCGGGGCCGCGTTCCAATATGTTTTCCAAGTTACCCTCGTTAAACACACCTGCGTGAAAAGTTTTAGCTCCTTTCACGTTCTGCAGGAGCTAAAAGTTTTCACGCAGGTGCACTTAACGAGGGAATCACACGGACACTCCATTAGGTACACCGCCATTTTCAAGTGTACCTAATAACAGGCCACTTTATTAGGGAAATATCATAGTCGAAGGTCACAGGTGTCAAGCGCTGGTCCTCGGGGCCGCGTTCCAATATGTTTTCCAAGTTACCCTCGTTAAACACACCTGCGTGAAAAGTTTTAGCTCCTTTCACGTTCTGCAGGAGCTAAAAGTTTTCACGCAGGTGCACTTAACGAGGGAATCACACGGACACTCCATTAGGTACACCGCCATTTTCAAGTGTACCTAATAACAGGCCACTTTATTAGGGAAATATCATGGTCAAAGGTCACAGGTGTCAAGCTCTAGTCCTCGGGGCCGCGTTCCAATATGGTTTCCAAGTTACCCTCGTTAAACACACCTGCGTGAAAAGTTTTAGCTCATTTCACGTTCTGCAGGAGCTAAAACTTTTCACGCAGGTGCACTTAACGAGGAAATCACACGGACACTCCATTAGGTACACCGCCATTTTCAAGTGTACCTAATAACAGGCCACTTTATTAGGGAAATATCATAGTCGAAGGTCACAGGTGTCAAGCGCTGGTCCTCGGGGCCGCGTTCCAATATGTTTTCCAAGTTACCCTCGTTAAACACACCTGCGTGAAAAGATTTTGGTCATTTTCACGTTCTGCAGGAGCTAAAACTTTTCACGCAGGTGCACTTAACGAGGGAATCACATGGACACTCCATTAGGTACACCGCCATTTTCAAGTGTACCTAATAACAGGCCACTTTATTAGGGAAATATCATAGTCGAAGGTCACAGGTGTCAAGCGCTGGTCCTCGGGGCCGCGTTCCAATATGTTTTCCAAGTTACCCTCGTTAAACACACCTGCGTGAAAAGTTTTAGCTCCTTTCACGTTCTGCAGGAGCTAAAACTTTTCACGCAGGTGCACTTAACGAGGGACTCACACAGACACTCCATTAGGTACACCGCCATTTTCAAGTGTACCTAATAGCAGGCCACTTTATTAAGGAAATATCATGGTCAAAGGTCACAGGTGTCAAGCTCTAGTCCTCGGGGCCGCGTTCCAATATGTTTTCCAAGTTACCCTCGTTAAACACACCTGCGTGAAAAGTTTTAGCTCCTTTCACGTTCTGCAGGAGCTAAAACTTTTCACGCAGGTGCACTTAACGAGGGAATCTTGGAAAACATGTTGGAATGCGGCCCCAAGGACTAGAGCTTGACACCTGTGACCTTTGAGCATGATATTTCCCTAATAAAGTGGCCTGTTATTAGGTACACTTGAAAATGGCGGTGTACCTAATAGAGTGTCTGAATGACAAGTTAGCGGAGCAAATCAATGGATCATTGATTGATCATTAGCTCCGCTAACTTGCGGTGGGGCCACCTTATGTATTTACACATAAATACTTGCATTTGCTTGGATATGCGTACGCATACAAAGCGAGTTTCCAATTCTAAAAGTACGTTTAGGTATGTGCTCACACCTGGGATTGAACCAAGTTCTTTCCGAGCAAGGGCCCATGTCATTAACCAGTCGGCTATTTCAACCTGGCAGCCTTTGGCCATCTGCACTATTTTGTACGAGTGATGTGCATTCCAGTTTTTAAGTGAACAGAATCTTTAGAATCACTTCACTCAAAAGATTTGTTCAAAAGAATCGTTCACCGAATCGTTCGCGACACTTTCTAATTTATTTATTCATTTATTTATTTTTACGTCGTGTAGTGTACCTATTGAAGTGTCCATGAGGTGTACCTAATCACAGACCACTTCATTAGGGAAAAATCATGGGCAAAGCTTAAATGAAAGTGAAAAGTGCCACACCCGCTCTCACCCCCACTTTCTGATTGGCTGTTTGATCTGTGACTTCATTCGGACACTCTATTAGGTACACCGCAATTTTCAGGTTCGTTCGCGAAGATTCACGAGTGAGTGACAGACAGCGTTGCTGCTATGCCGACTTTGATGTTTTAATTTTGTATTTGTTGCATTGTAGTTGATGGTGTTATTATACCGAATGTGTTTGTGTTTGAATAAAAGGTTGAAAAAAAAAATCCCTTATGCCGACATTTGTTATTTTGGCCCAAAATCTTTGGGGGACACCAACTCATATAACAACGTAAAACACATATTGTCATATAAAGCAGTTAACCAAATGTCTGATTTTTATGTTTTAATTGGCGAATATAAAAACAAGGAATAAAACACCAGACAAGTTTTAACATAAATGTTTATTAAAAATAATCATCATCAATCATCATCATCTTCATCATCATCATCATCATCATCATCATATTAAATGTAAATTTCAAACCAGCAATCTAATGTGAAATTGCAGTAGATGTACTGGATAACAATATTTAGGCATATATATGCATAGACGTATATAAGTAAATCATAAATCTACATTCTGGCTTACATAGTTCACGCCAGGAGACGCAACACGTTCACTGAATGATCCGTTGATGCACGGGAAGGCAGTTCACCCATTGACTCGTTCGCGAACGGGAAAGTCAGGATTCGTTCCCTCACTGATCCGTTCTCGCGATGAACTGGAAAGGCAAATCACTCACTCACTGACTCGTTCGTTCACTCACAGTTCCGTTCAGTTGGTGAACGGGAAATGCAATTTACGGACTCGTTCGTGAACGGGAAGTTCATCTTCTTCTTCGTTTTGTTTTACGGCGAGGTAGCACCAGCATCAATGCGCATTACCGACATCTACTGGTTAAAGTCATATGAGCTGAAAAAAGAACTTCCTAAAGTGATTCGTTCACTCTCGTTCACTGAAAAGATTCGTTCTTTCACTCACGAGCCAACACGACCATCTTCTGCTTGAATCATTCAAAGATTTAGAAGTGTGTGTGTGTATACTTTCGTCGACCTACTGTATCTCTGATAGTTTTATGGCTGTAGAGACAACAGCCGCTCAGTGCGTACATCAAACCCTTTTAAGTCAACCCACTGATGTTGTTATCTGCTGTAGACTGGGGCTTGTCTTAACAAAGCCCTCAAGGCGCTTGAAGAGTCTGCAGATGACCCCCCCCCCCCCCCCCCCCCCACATTATGTGTGAACTGTAGCATCCCTGACTTTTTTTCCCCGCACAGGCAGCTTGTTTCCCCTTTGTTTACAATCAGGCCACATTTCAAACCCAACCCAGAAATCAGTTTCCCTTCTCTTGGATTAATTGAAACCTAGATGAGTGGCGAAAAGATGGGAGATGCGAAATACAATTCCAAAGGCTCTGCATAAGAAATTGAGTGGTTGGTTGTGATAAGACTGATGTAGTCTTGATTAGTCAAATGGTTTGTTTTGGGTGTATTTCATAGAGTTGTTTGACTGGTAACTTTTATTATTATTTATTTTAGTTTCTTTTCTTTTTTTTCGACCTGAATGACCGAATTATGTGAATGTGTGGTGTTTGGAAGAAAACCAGGTCTGAGAATAATAATAGAGTTGTTTGACTGGTCACACTTATTATTATTTATTTTAGCTTCTTTTCCTTTTTTTGTACCTAAATGACCGAATTCTGTGAAAGTGTGGTGTTTGGAAGAAAAACAGTTCAGAGATTAATAATTTGTTTCCAATAGTGAGTCAAGTTTGCTGTAGAACACAAACTTAAACTACAATATTCATGAATTCCCTTAGGAAACAATTGTTTCTCACACAGTTTTTTCTCTGTTAAACATCTGACCTGGACAATGCCAGCTTTTGGAAAAGTATTAAACAGTCTGTGGAGGACAAAATGATTTTGGGCTTTCACTAAAATATTTAAAATATTTAAGATCAGATGTCAAATGAAAATTCTTGCAGGGGAGGAATTGGGCTGCAAATAAAAGTCTGAGAAAGAGATACAACACAAACATATTGGTCATATTTGTTAGATGGATATATTGCACTGCATAATGTTAATCGCTTTTTAAACTAAAACACTTCTCTTAAACTAATACCTAATTACTTTCCCCTATCAACTGTTATTTGTAAATGACTACTTCAATTACTATTTTAATTACTTATTTTGGAACATATCGAGAAACCTTTGAAAGTATGGATTAGATTAATAGCATTCTCATTCCTTTCATTAGGGAAATATATTTGACAATTGCGAGCATGGTCATAGAACAAATTAAACTTGCATCTGAAGACATTATTGTGTCGTTTAATATTAATTTTAAATAACATAATTGTGAAAAGATATGGGAAGAATAATAAGAGCAAGGAGATTATTTTTATGCAAAAAAGTCATTAGTCAGACTTCTGCTGTCTAAATTTCACAATCAACACACATTTATTATGCAAACAAAAAAAAGCATACTTCAATTATTTGATGGTTTAACAGTTTCCAGATCATCAGGAATAATGTTTTTTTTTTTCCCAGGCAAGACTCTCTACAATGAACATGCATAATTCATTTTTTAAAGCTCCATTCTCTGAGTGGACCATTTGACTGTTATAATGCCTCGAGGGGGCAAGACTGTTTATTCTATTTTTTTATTGAAATAATCTCTCAGTGGGAGAAAAGTTGCCCATCTGAGGAATCAGATTTTCTTCCATTGCAGCCGCGATACAGAGAAGTCAGGCAAAAGAAATGGAGAGAGAGAGAGGGGGAGTACGCAAGTTCTCTATTTGAACAACAAACCTAACAAACAAAAAATTCAAAGTATTTTTCCGACCAAACATTCGTCCGTTTTCTTGCACTTGAGGTCACGGATTGGCGTTCCTAACACAGCAGGCAGACAACCAGAATCATGATTTCCAGAATCATTTGGTTGAACTCCAAATTCTAAGGAATTTGAATTTGGAAGTTCCATTGTGTTCTGATAGGGCCTACAGTATAAATATAGTCGAGCTCTTCATTCACCTACAACCATTTCGTTTTAGCTTTACATATTAGTGTGCGTGTGAGCTAGTAGGGTTGTAAACAATGTGCACCACATAGCTGACATGCCTAATGTGCTTGTTAGCCTCTTCGGGCTCCCCGGAGGCAAGAGTCTCGGTTGCAGGACTTATTTATGGCACATTATAACAAGTCCAGTCCATGTGGGCCAGCCTTGCAAGATTACGTATAGCAATGTAAAATGAGCTCTCCAAATGCATATCCATCCATCCATTTTCTGTAACGCTTAATCATTGATTTAGATCTCTGCCAACTGTAATTTGCATTAAATTGAGTCCGAGTTCAAGGTACCCTCGTATAAGAATGTAACGATGAAAACAAGATGTTTCTTGTTGTAAGAATTCACCAGTCTTCATTGCTTAGTAAATTAACTCAGATTTATTTACCGACCATAAAAATATGAGCGTTAATGTTTCGTGACTTGCAATTACCCTGATCTGGTGGAACTTTGAATAGATAGCAGACAAAAAAGCTTATTTGTGTTTTTATAAAGTTTATCTGGTGGAACTTTGAATAGATAACAGACATAAAAGCTGATTTGTATTTTTATAAAGTTTAGGTCAACCTTTTGTTAGCAGTAGGGGCTTATTGAATGTTGGAAAAATAAACAAATTTGACATTTAGTTCACTGGCAGCACTCCAAAAAGATGAATGTTGTTTTCTTGCTTCAACTGTAGAAAAAGAAGTTGGACTGTGAGGAGAAGGGGCAAGGGTGAATTCATGAATTAACAACCTTGTGGTAATGGAATTGAAGGTCTCATTGCGATGAAGGCAGTCATGCATCCGCTCTTCACTTATTAGGGTGCAATAAAGAGACAGCGTGTTTCGATTAATACCTCTGCGGGCTTGCAGTGAAAAGGGAAGACAAGTAGAAAGAGAAGAGGGATAAAATTACTCTGGTATAAAACAAAACGATGATCCCATACCTATGAAGTGATGGATTTCCAGCGGGACAACAGCAGAGATTTGGCAATTGGCTGGATTAGCATAGCAAAATGCACAACAAAGAAAAACAATAGCATCCACCCACAATAGTCAGTCTACTAAATATAACAACATGAAACGCGACAACTGTGCAGACACCAATTGAAATAAATAAAATGATTTGCAAATCCTTTTCAACCTATATTCAATTGAATAGCTAGACAAAATATTTATTTTTGTTTTAAAGAAATAGGTTTGCTTGTTTTGTTGGTTTCATGAAAAAAAAAACAGCTCTACGAAATACCCTTAATGATAAGCAGCATCATTTGATAAAAGTAGCTTCCACTTATTGAGCCACATTTTGCTCTCGCTCATCTTCACCTGGCTCCAACAGCTCTTTAAACACTGTAAACACGTTCTTACCGACACGTACCATTTGAGTTTTCTTTCTTATTTTATCTTATTTTTACTCAGACAGACTTTAATATTCACTTTCAACAAGCAATATCTGCAGCTAAGGTAACCATGGCAACACTTCACTTAAAATAGACCTGGAGGAAGAAAGGTAGAAAGTGTATAGGTACAATATGTTTCACATGCCACATGATTCACGATGATGTATAGCTCTGTTGGACTCTGTTGGACTTTAAATCCAGTTTGCTGGTTAGTTGGCTTTGTTTTCTCTCTACTTTCAGGATTACCGCTATTTAGGGTGGTAATGCAGAAAATACAAACCCTATGTTTCACACTGACATTTTATGAAACAATATCTATGTTTTCGTTTTGTCAAAAAATGTATGAGTGCCTTGTTGATATCCCTCCACCCATTTGTCTGTTCAGGTTGATTGGTGAGCTAGAACCTATTCCAACTGACTTCCAGTGAAAGGGCCTGACGTTGACGTGTTCTACTAAATATCCCGATTAACACTTTTTAAACCCCTTCACTCAAAAGGCTACACAGAACTGCATTTTGACAGCTATGACAGACACACTGTTTCACTTTCAGGATTAGCAAAAGCTTCGGCAATGAAGATGCTGGACAAGTAGCCCGGCAGGGCGTAATTCGTCTTGTTTAAGAGCCACTGCAGGATAAATTTTAAATCTGATTTGTGCTGTGCAGTCAAATAAAATCCCGCCAAAGCTAATTTATTTTACATGTTAAAGCATAATGTTGTCATAAATTATAACAATGTGACATAAAGCAGCATGAAACAAGTCACCTTCCTTAGCGGAAAATATTACGCACGGTTTAATTTGCAGTTGCCAATCATTCAGTCAGTCGTCTCAAGGGACAACTTCAACGCCTGAAGCACTGATTTTGCCGTTCTTGTTTACAAGAGCATAACTTCACTCACATAATTTATTGCACAATGATGAAAGTTTGCAAAATAAAGCCAATCACTATGCGACTTCATAATTCTTCATTGAACTGTTCAGTCAGTTCAGGCTGTGGTAAGGAGAAATGTTATTCATGAAAAGCCTGGGGGGACATAACAAACAAACAAACAAACAAACAAACATACATACAAACAAACAAACAAACAAACAAACAAACAAACAAACAAACAAATAAAGTAATGTAACATTAGAATGCGCATGCTTGCATTTCAATCCACATAGCCTTAAATTTGTGCCAGTATATATACATAGCATACCTTTTCCTTTTCTATGTGTCTACATTTCAAATTATGTGTTCCAATTATCTAATCAATCTATTGTGAACTCACAGGCAGAAGACTATTCTGCATTTGTATGTACTCTAAACGCTGCAGAAAAACAAGTCCACAACACGGGCTCGACCTTCTTTGTCTCTCTTCATCATCCATCCTATCTCTTTATTAGGCCCACAGTCTGACCAACAAGAAGGTGAAGGCAAAGGCGCGTGCTAATGAATTACTTGTCCAATTATAGATACGGCGGATGCACAGATATCCCATTTCACATTCATTTGCGCACGTTAAACTGCCATCATTCTTCGGTTTACCTCAATTACCCCCTGCGACAGACAACAGCACACCCCGAGGAAAGAAAGTCCAAGAGGAAACAATACCGTATATAGATGACATCACTCGTAAATAAATAACTTTTTTTGGGTGATTGTAATCGCTCAGGTATATGATCGCGGTAATTATTTCTGACATCGCCATCTGCTTTGGAATAGATCAGTAGAAAGTGCAAATTGTACATACGGTATTGCAAGTTTCTTTCTATACAAGACACTAAATGTGTGGATGTTTTTAGGCTAAAGCTGTAGCTGTTATATTTTCTCCCGCAGAGACTGCCCAATGGTCTTTTTCTCTGCCTCATGACAACTTGAAAAGGGGCCTTCATTTTACACTAGACCAAGCAGATTGTGTTTTCATTTTTGTCTCAATAACTCCTTTTAAGTGCCTGCTGCTCGGTATTTTCTTGTGCTCATTATAGGCAAAATTAATGTTTTCTCTTTGTTTCTTGAGCCTCCGTGAATTTGATGCAGCTCGGTTAAAAAGTGGGCCCTTGCGGACTTGAGTCTAAGTCGGTGTTGGCGTCAATCATCATATAATTGGTTCGGCAAAGAGCAATTTACGAACAACTTCGGGGAAAAGGTTGGAAGCAGCAGTCTCTCACAAATGGAAGGGCAAGCGTTGATATGAGCAAACGATTAGGAGGATGAAAATGTACTCCGCTGCTGTATATTGTACTAGATGAAAAGGAAATGAAAATGATCAACGTAACTTTTATGGCCGTACATATGTAAATAATGGGAGCAAAACTGTAACATAGATTTACACTACAGCAATGTCCTCTTCAGATTCCATGCTTCGTTCGGTCCATAGTTTGCATTTTGATTCAGATGCATATTCTCGGGGACATCATCCTTGTGGGCGTACATATTTTAGTTGTTATTTTGCATTGAAGCATCTATATGATCCATCCATTCATGGAACATAGCAGATGATTGGTGTTTGATTAATATCCATTTTGAAAAGAGGCTGGATTCTGATCTGAAGACACCCGATTGGATATTTTTTCATTTTACGCTGCCATGACCCATTTCCGAAGTGGGACACATGGCAGCGGATGTTTCACATATAAAAGCCATCCAGCAGCCCATCACAGTTTCCTCACAAAGTTTTCCTGTTTATTTTAAGTATGTGGTGAGATGGGGGGGTGGGGTGAGAAATATGCTTGGACCCCACAGGTTCCAGGCCAGATAATTGACTATTGGGATTTTTCTGGGAATTTTTTGTGTCCACATTTCCACACATCCCCCATAGGAAACGCATAAATTATCATTTTTAGAAGATTTTTTTAGGCATTGCAGACCCCCTGAAATATCCTTATAATGATAAGATACATAATGTAGAGTGTTAATTGTTATATTTCTTTAAACTAAACAAACAGTAGTGTTTTAGATGTTTCTGCAGAAGTGTTGGAGTGATTATTTTTGCATAAACTCACTCTTCCAGAATGTTGACATTGACACTATTTGTTATAAATTTGCAGACACATGTCACCAGCCTAAAACAATCTGCTATCAGGTCAAGCATGCCTTAAACTGACAACAAAACTTGACTTTTTCTTTTAGTTGTGTTTGTTTATGTTTCGTCATTTGAAATGCTAATCGTTTGTGCAAACAAATCATCAAATTATCATACCAGCCTTTACTGGGCTATGCAAACAGACTACAGCAGCATCTGATAAGCAGTCTGGCTTGCACTAATCGCTTATTGATGATATTTTTAGAGCCTTTTATTCAAGACATTGGTGGTTTCAATAGTTACATCAAACTAAGTGAGAAGGGGAACTGGTCCCTCACTGGTTGCCCTTCATAAGCTGCGTATTGTTTTTCCCTGGAGGTTGTCAGTAATTGGACAATCTCTACAGTGGGGACACTGAAGTGCATTTCTGAGTTTGCTTATAAGTAGCGAGATGAAGATGATTAAGGCAATCGAGGCTTTCCAACACTTGATTTGAGAAGGGGGAAGGAAGCAGACGTACTACTCATCAGAGTCTCTGTATTTGTTTTACACCAGGGTTGTTCAGTGAATGGAAACATGCTGATGGCTAAGCTATTTACACAGAGCAAATTCCCGCAATGGATTACGCATCTTTGTTTGCTTCATTAACATCAACACTAGATTTGTGAGGTCATGTGTTGTCTTAATCCATTGAAAATATTCACAATACCTGCAAAGAATTTTGGATTGCAAACATTTGTGATAACAGCTAGATCCACGTTGTCACAATGTTGAATAATCAATATTCAAATTATGTCTCGGATTTCCAATTTGTAACATCCACACAGAATTTCATATTATATGAACGACTGTGATCACAAATTTTCAATGCTTGATTGAGATCTAAGGTGACAAGCAAAATCTAAACTGATCCAAATAAAGCACAACTGCTTACGCAATGATTTCATTGAACCTGTATGGTTCCGCAAAATACATAATTGGATTTGACTGAATACGCAACAAATTCTGTTAAACGCCAAAAGTTCATTGAAATTAAATAGAAAGGACCGTTTCAAAACGAGGCAACAAAATTCAAATTTCAGATTCTTGTTTTGTTGGACTTCCCATGCAACCATTCTCCATATGACTGACAATTAACATATAAATATTGTTCCTATATACATATCACAATGATAGAATATTGCCAAGTTCCTATGGTAACTAAAGACAGGCTGAGTCATCAACACATCCTCTAAACAATATGCTCAGTGAGAATGAACGAGTACTATTTTTAACGCACTCTCCTCCCTCCAACCTCCATAACATTGATGTTGTTCATGGGTGCACATCTTTCATGTATCATAGCTGAAAATGTGTCATTGAACAAAAAACATGGGAAGGGGAGTGACAACTGTTAGTTGGATGGCCAGTGCAAAATTTTGCAATGAAGATTAGTCAAGAATCGTGTATTAAAGCCGAATCCTTCAGCTTCACAGGAGTTACAATACATTTGACAGTAATATGATAGAAAGGGGGGGAAAAAAAATCATGAACCGTGTGCACTCATGCAGTGAGCTGTAGATGAACGTGCCCTGATGCAATGATAAATCAATAAGATCAAAGCGAAACCGTGATATTGAAAAAGACTGTCAATCAACAAAAAAGGGTTTTCTTGACCTGGCAACGGCAAGGAAAAAAAGATGTGAACATTATGGATCGTCTGTTTGAAGAGGAACGAGTGGGCATGTGGAGCGCCACAGTGCAATCATGCCTGTTGTAGTCTATTCAAAGAGGTGGGGAAAAGAGTAGTACAACTTAAGTCAATGGCTGCATCTGCAAATGCAAATTGTTTTATTGAAAGCTTCATACTAGCTTTGCCTGGCATGTATTTGCATTATTTTTCTTTCATAAGTTGTTGATGAGCAAGTGAGTCATGTGAGTGAATTGCAAAACAAAGTCCTGCTGGTCCGAGTGGTGGCAGATTCTGGTGTCTGGTAGTGAGAGTGAAACTTGGCCTAGATTCAGAATTTTTCACTGTGTATTATTTGGTCCATGATGCTTTAATTTGAGTAATTTTAGTAATTTGTTGATGTTAATCTTTTCCCCAAAGCTCTTATGCAAAGTAACACTGAAACAACTGACTTGTTGAGAAGATTTCTCAAATATTACACTGCTGTCATACAAATTGAGAGACATTCACTTTGTAAGTAATTCAACGTAGATTAGGCAAAATTGACACATGCATGTTTCAGGAAGTTTAGAGAAGCTTAATACTTACTTTCAGAATGTGTTTTGGACCTGCTGTGCATAGAGGAGATGATGAGCAGAAACAGACAATGGAATCAAAAGAACCATTTGATGTACGTGGTGACAATTTTGTGGGAGCAGCTGAGGTATTTATATGCATCTGCGAGGAACCGGATAAATATGCCACATTAAAACAAACTCCAACTGTGAATTAATTGGCTGGAGTCTACAGTTTTTTTGGAAATACTGTAATCAAACGCAAACGACTACTGTAAAAACACAGACTAAGTCTACAAATTCTCAATTTAAATGAGAACCAACATTTACCTGCATGTGCCCGTTCTAATTGTTAAATGCATTTTATTGCGCAATAGCAATAAAATATAAACTCGTCCTTGGCTCCCCTCTTACAAAGTAGACAAGTTTTGTTGATCAACAATAATGTCCATTTGAGGGAATAGTCACACGGAAGCAGATTATTCTCAGAAGAAGCTGACATCTTCTGTCAAGGACACTCTTCATGCTTTAATTAGCCATGCATATAGTCTGACATTAACGCCTTGCTATTATTCTGATGTGACTGTCATCAGGCCTGTCATTATTCTGCTGAAAGCACAATTCTTCAGGCTGACTGCTGGATGATGTATCACCTGTCAGCTTTAAAATAATCACCTTAACTTACACTACAGTGGCACAGTAATGCACAGGTGTGGTGACTTTGGAAAAAAAAAAAAAGAAGAAAACTCTACCTTGTCTTGCCGGATCCTGGTGCAGTGCGGTCCTGGCACCTGTCATCTCCACTGGACGTCACTTTTCATGGGGGTAGTGTGTGTGTGTGTGTGTGTGTGTGTGTGTGTGTGTGTGCGTGTGTGTGTGTGTGTGTGTGTGTGTGTGTGTAGACTCACTCGACAGCACGCAGCAGGTGGCAGAGGATACTCTCATCAGCTTTCTTCTCACTTCACCCCCAAGGGCCATGGGAATGCTCAGCAACCATTACTGTGCTACTTTCACCCTACGTCGACCTACTACTTCTTCCGCATAATAAAACAGCCGTGACCTAATTTACACAGTCTTTCAGCCACTAGTGATCAAAACGTTTGCACTTCGTTTAACATCAATATTTTCATCATACAAATTTAGCAGGGGGTTTTAAAAACACTCTTCCCTGTGGTTTGTGAAATTCAGTGAACATTTACAGTGTGTTTAGGGAAATAAAAACTAACACCTCCTGACAGTGTCAATCAAAACTGAGCATTATTATCTATGTGAAGGTAGAATATTCTATATAATTTTCATTGGAATTGAATGGATTGTATGCATTCAAGGACCAGTGCATATAGTATGTCTCACCTTATTTCTTTACCCTTTATATATATAATTTTTTGCTGCTTCCATTTAAAAAAGTGAAGACACAGCATATACATTTCCAGGGGTTATTGGGGAAAAGGAGTCAGCTTTGTCATTAGTCATCTAGAAAGTAATGAACTGCAATGAACATCTCTTCTAATATTACTCCAGAGGGGGAAAAACAGAAATGATTAGCTTGTTAAGATGACACCCCAAAATAAAAGGAGACAGATTATTTGCTTATTTGACCTCATCCGGTGGTCGAGATCTTGTTTTTGCCAGTCACCCTTTATTCTAAATGTAGCTGGAAAATAACCTCCATTATGGATTTCTGCTTTTCTCCTACTACTTTTCAGATAAAAATCCATCAGACCAAGTTCCTCAGATTCCACAGAGACATCTGACACTCTGCTTCGAAAAAGACTGATCACGGATACATTTGGGTAATTATGGAAAGCCGCACCCCATCAATATTTAATACATGTGAGTGTTCCTTCACCGAGTCCTTCTAGATGGAGTATTTTGTTTCCCTCGTTGTGTCCTGTCGTGCAAAGTAGCCAGTAGAATGGTGGACACCAGCCCACACATCACGTTTAATCTTTGGAAAAATGCAGCAATTGCATCATATGAGCACATCCTATTATATACTACTTGTATGCTTTACTTGTCAGCTGTTGTTTGTAAGTTGTCCCTGTGCTTTGTGTGGCTTTTATCCGGTTACTTTGGATTCTTCCCACATTTACAAAGCCCTAATCTAGCGAATGTATAGATGAATGGGTACATTTGAGTAAACACACCATGCATAATTGCCATTGTAAAGGGAGACAAAAACAGTATGGTCCAAATGACCTACTTTTGTACCCAGTAATTGTACAATGTATTAAAGTCTGCCAAGTGGGCACATGTAACATTAAAACTAAGTTTTACCTCAAGTGGCACATTTCTGTTGCACACCCCTGAGATTTTGACCTTGACTGCAAGTTGGAGTCTGGCTCCAGCTGTTCATGCAGAGCCGATCTCAGGTCATATGCATCAAAAACAGTGTCTTAGGGAGGAAGTCATGTCCTTGACCGATCAACACACCTCAGTAGAATGTGGGAGTGGAAGTCATTTGACTAATGAGGGATGGAGAATGAATTATTGGGTGTTACAGACTTCTCTTGATTGAGTCACACTGTAAAAAAAACATACAAGTAACAGATGAGTCAATAATTCAATGTCAGTTCACCTCAGATTCATTTTCCACCTTTAATGATTAAATTTTAACCAAAACTTCATAATGTCTAAAATATCAGCTGCCCTTTGAGAATCCTTGGCAATAGTTTCACTGTTTTCCCTCTTGGTTGGCTCATCCACAACCGACAGTTTTAGGATTCATCAAACTAAAGCCTCTCTTTGATCTCTTGATATCTGCACATGCTTTCAGTCATGTAATCATTCATAACCCCCCCCAAAGACGTCTGATAATTACATTCCAGATCCAACTTTGCAAGATATAACTTATATATCACGTAGTTGTTAATTCCCCCCCCCCTCCTTCCATCGACATATTTGAACAAAGGTAGTGGAACAAACAATATTAAATTAACTTCAAGTGAGCGATGTTTAATTTATATTATAACATTTTATACATACACATTGAACCTAGACGGACTTTTATATAAGGAAGGACAAGCTCACTGTTTTGGTGTACGTGTTATCTATTTATTTACTGTCAAGCAGAGGCGGTGCATTCTAATTAGAACATTATCACTGTATCTTGTAGCACAGCAATCAACTCGTGCTGAGAGTGTCATTGTGATTGTAAATAAATAACGTGGGTGGAGGTAGAACGATTGGCAAAAACCTTGCCTCTTTATGCATCATCACTTTTTATATCCTTAAGGTTGAATACTGTACTGTGCTGCACTCACATGCCACTGATGCATTACGTCTAATAACATTTTGGAAAGGTGCCCGACACTTCCCATAAAACTGCTACTATATCATCTAAGTTTTAATAAAAAAGCTATTTAGTAGTTTTTACGGCACTCCTGGTCGTCCTGAGCTGGTTGTCCCGAGACTGCAGGCTAAACGTATGTGTAACCTGACTTACTTCTGTTATTCATATTTTCTGTGTACTGTTTAAAAAAAAACTACATTTAGAATGTAGCCTTCTTTTTTGTGTTTCAAAAAGAAGCCCAAAAAAATTAAAATAAAGATGGCTACTCCTCACCACGTGCACACAATGAGTTCTACTAGTGGGCAATGTTCGGGGGAGATATTTTTGACTCCTCCATCCATTTTCTCTAGTGGTCTCCTCATTAAGGCCACGGGTAAGCTGGACCTTATCGCAGCTGACCTACGAGTTATAAACTCTACTGGTTGCCAGCCAATTACTGGACACAGATACAAGAACAACCAATTGCACGAACATTCATACCTCTGGACAATATAGAACAGGGGTGGGCAATCAATTTTGCACAGGGCCCATGTGAGAATGGAACACTTGCTGAGTGCCAAGCCAACAAGCTTCTGTACCCTCTACATTTATTTTTTATTTAAATTAACATAAGAAATTAATGTTGAATGATTCTGAGACATGAAATAAACCCTATAACCATTGGATATTTTAGATACTCGGTGGTGGTTTCATTGAAACTCATATTTTATTACAATACCACTGTCAAATCTTTGGCCTTGAAGATTCTCATAGTCTCTCAAAGCTTCTGTAACATTCTAAGGCTGATTTCCCAGAGCACCTCTTAGCTGGGTAACTCAAAGATTTCGGTGCTAAAAAAGAATTCTTGCACTTTAATATGTTACTGTGAGAGGTATAAAGTGCGATTCAGTGTACTTCAAAAAGGGACGTATAAGGGAGGTGACAGCTGAGCAAAAAGATACATCGCCTCGAATAGAGGCTGAATTGTCGACTCAATAAATAGTGCTGCAGGGTGGCGTCTTCCTCGAAGAGCAGCCTGCAGCTAATACATACTACACATTTACCCTTTTGCTTAAAACAAACTATAATACTCTGGCAAAAATGAAAAAATAAAAAGATGATGTGAAGAAAAAACTGCAGACAGCAGGGTACTGCATGTGAACTGACAGGTTAAAAAAAAAAACCTGACTGTACCAAGGCCGCCTATACATTTGTGACATTGAGTGTTCTGACACATCCATCGCGAGGCTGACGTAGTGATGATAAAACAATGAAAACAACAAACAAGGATGTTGTCTAAACTGTGTTGTTTCTTTTCTATAAACAAAAGCCTGGAATCAAGTGAATTATAGAAAAAAGGACTTAATGAGATATCCTACTGGTTATTGATTTGCATTTGTAGAAATGAACGTTATCAAATTCATCGTCATTTTCTCTGCAAAAAGCTTTCTTTGGCATTTTGTTTATGCATTTCTGACCCATAGGTTTTCTGCATGGGTTAGCATTCAATGCTTGCATAACATTGTTTTGCCTGCCACACCGTCACGCGACTGTCAGCAAAATATCACAAAGCCTCAGTTGAGTCGATGAATATCAGACTTTGCTCTTTTGGAATGCTTGGCTATGAACAGTGAAACCACTTTCTTAAAGTCATCCTACTTCTATAGGTGCTTCTCGAGTCAGTCATGCTAACTAAAACCCACTGTGTTGCCCTCCCCTAAAATAATCCTTAAGGTTGAATCGTAATAATAATTTAAAAATTATTTTTTTCTAAATTTTTTTTGTAAAAATTCAGAATCTTTAGCACACATACAATCTATAATTATAGTCCAGATACTTTTGTCTACACACAGTTGAAATAATACTTTTTTTTCTGCACACCCTTGGTGTTAAACCATTCTGGTCACCATTTAGTTTGACACCAATATAGTAACAAATACATCCTGTCACAGTTTATATATTTACAATCATGCATCACTACATTTATAACCTCGAAAAAGCAGCATGATTATGTTGCTCTTCCTGTTTACGTACATGTGTAATATGAAAACCTGTACAACATAGTCAATGTAACAATGCCTGAATAAACAGCATCTTTGATAAATCTTAATTTTTCACCGGCCTGCAAAGACTGTCGACATAAATCGAAAATAATGGGCCTCAGCCAGGCAGTAGTTATTGTTGTTAGGCTTTTGTAGTGGATTGCGTAATGTCATACAGGTGTTGCTCCTGCATGAACAATTTTCATTTTTTTGTGACAATGACAAAATTGCTGCATTGTTTGCAATTGGTTACTTATTTATTGTGTGTTCATATGATCATAAAATCTACTGTATTTGATCATTTTACGAAGTAAATCGAGGAATTATCCCAACCCTAACGCTAAGGCAACACCGAGTATATAACCATGGATTATATTTTGTTAATTGAAGAAATTATGTATACTAAAGGTCTTAATAGTTTTGATGTTATTTTCTTGTTATAGTCGTTGAGGTTACAATTTGACAGTAAAAATATATAAATATATCACACTTGTGTATTTTATTTGTCACCTTTGACCTAGACATTTGACAAGCGATAGTGTGCATTATTTTCTTGTCTGTATGAACTCAGCTATTTAATAATCCCCTCAATTAAAAAAAAAATCATGCTATATGTTGAAAGATATTATCTTTTGATGGACTGTGTAATAAACATTCTTCCCCCCCCCCCCCTTCGAGGAGGCGGAGTAGGATGTTTTGCCGCATATTAAAATTGCAGACATACAGTACATGAATGATTGTTGGCCAGTTGAAAAGTCACACTTGAACCGTTAGCCTGAAAATATACCCCTTCTGCATCCCCTCATCTTACAAAATATACCCGTGCACAACTCAGAGGCTTATTCTCGAAAGGCACTTGTCTTGTATGAAAGACTAAGCTCTTGTCAACGTCGAGCAAGAAGGCCGAGGGCAAAGAGGATTGCAATTGATGCTATCCTAAACAATACCTCTTGAGTATGGGCTATACAGTCTGGGAGGACAACTCCATCTACCTTATCACCTCCAAACCTGAAAGTACCACACACTTCTTTTGCGCTTTATCCCCAGCAGTAAACAATCAGATAAACAAGAGTGACCTTCGAATGAATAGGATAAAACCAATGTGTTCTATATCGAGTAAGGAATTGGACATCCATTGCAGACAGATGAGCGGTAGATTGACAAGCAGCTTGTGTCTCTTCCAGTAAGTTCAGCCTTTCTATCAATACTGCATCTTTATAATGAGGAATAATGGAAAGTTCTAACAAAGAGGTGCTATGTCAATGTTACGGGATATTTCCACTATCAACGTTTTCTTGCACATGAGAACGATTATGAAAATTCACTATTATTTGGCCACAGAGTGTGGAAATGTAGGGACAAATATGAATCGGCTTGTGGATGTCCATTTTTGACAAGTAAATTACAATGAACAGGAATTCAGTGTAACTGATTTACTCAGCTGCTTAATTTGAAGGAGGCTTTTGTTTGGCTGGTGCTAGACACAACGTTGACCATTTTGTTCGGACAGAGAATTCTTTTGTGTTTCAATGGAATGGAATTTGCAACTGTCTCACATTTGTGTGTCATTTTTTTTTCATTCTCATCAATAATTCAGTGGAGTTTGAGGTGGTAATAAATTCTTCCTCATTGCTATTTCACCCTCAGTTTTACGAACAGCACGGACCAAAGTTGTATGTAAGCACTCGAGCCAAGTAATGTCTTGTGCTTGCTGCACTGATGCGTACATGTGTTTACCTTACAATTTGGTATTCATATCTTTAAAATTGACTACCTGTTGCTTCAAAATCAAGGCATAAAAAATTTACCTCACCCCTTTGTCTCTGGCGTTTTTTTTTACGAGCCGAGGACGGCAAAACAATAATACATACACTAGTAAGTGTTTTGCCGTCACTTTTTTAAATCAAAGTGGAGCCTTCTCAGGTGGAACTGTGAAGCAGATTTCCATAATAAAAAAATGTTTTTCTTATTGGAAACTGAATCTACTTTACAAAAATTCACTCAGAAATCAAACCCTGCGGTGAACCGCTCCTTCAAACTGCATAGTATAACAGTTGCGTTAACTGAGAGAATTCTGTTTATTTTATCTTAGCGTTAAAAAGATACTCTTATTTAATTTGCTCCAGTTGAGTTATTCCTGCACAAACTTGACATATTACATCATGTGTCTTGTCTTTAATTCATCTGTTCTCATACAGAACACTAATCCTTGCATCAATGAAATGAAAAGCTGTCTGAAATTCGTACAAGGTAGGAAAGGGAGGTGGGGTGCTGTTGGATGGAACACGATATACTATATATTACATTGCAGTACTTCCAGAGAAGGACAGCCCTCAACGAGCTCCTAAAAGAAAAAAAAAAGTGAGAAGTGCAGAAGAAGAAGAAGAATCTACACAGGAAGGCTGTGGAGGTAAGATGACTCACGTTTCAAAGCAGGAAAACTCCAGTGGTGTCCTAAAACTTTGGTGTAGTGCCACCATGCATATGAAAGGTTTTGTTGCTGTTTGTCAGAGCTTAACTTCTTTTATCTTAACAGTCACCTTCACTTTCTGGATTTCTGGTGAAGCTATACAGCAACAGTATCTAACTTAGTCTTAAAGCACTGCATTTCAAATTTGTAGTAAACAGAAAAATAAGGAAATATTTCATCTGACAGATATTCTTAAAAGTTAAGCTGACTTTTTTCTTTAAAAAGAACATTACAATGTGCTGTCTACAACGCAGCTGTGATTTCTACCTTCTTCTATCTACCACTTTTTGACGGATTGCGGGTGTTACACTGTTTTTATGCATTTCTACCCCAGAGTCAAGAGTAATAAATATTTTAAATTCCTCTACAAAGGAGCGAAACTTTCTTCCGTGTTGGCACATACTGCTTCAGGCCTCAGCTTAGGTACGCACAAGAGTGGCAACGCTATTCAATATAAGTGCAGGTACAGTAGCTGTTGACAGAATCATTAAGCTTTCATGACGCTACGGGACCATTCCAGATACAAGAAAATGATTGTCTGAAAGCGAACATGAGAAACATACTGTACTTAATGAGTCTTCCCAATCTTGACACAACAGGCTCTATTTTTGTAGACAGGACGCTTCATCTAAAAACATCTGCTTCTTCAAATTCAAGCCGTTCCAAGTCTAACGCCTCGCTAGGCGTTCTGACGGATCAGACAATATGGTGACAGAATTACTTAATTTGTGTGCCATTTTCTATGGTGCTTATTTGGGCAACACAAGTCTGAAAATGTTATGTTTCTGAAGAAAAGGTTACCATTTAGGGCAGCTGAAAACAATTGACCTTCTCTGCATTTCAAAGGAATGTCCTTCAGTGTCTCAAAGGCCTTCAGCAGTATGTCATGTATTTATTGATTTATAGACTGAGAGTCATAATAAATGTTGCATTTTAATTGCTGTCTCCAATGACTTGTTTTACATTCCAGCCAACATCCCCACAAACGGAAGGCAATTAAGAGAGAACGTTACTATTACACAATCATCAGTGGATGTGGACGTTGGTGCCATGTAAATGATTCACATTTTGCATGACACAAAGCTCCAGAGTTCTCTCAACGGTGTTTTTGACTTCCCACCACCTGGGATGCTACAAAAGATAGCCCGGTATTTATTTGCAACTGCAGTGGCTCCATCTCAGTATCAACTCCAGCTTCTCCTAGCCCCACCCCCTGCAGTCAAACAGCGATGAATAATGAGCAACAGCCCCATGCATTAATGTAACAGCGTGGGCTCTAAAGGAGTGTGCAGTAGCAGGTGATTGTTCGCAGCCCTCTGCGGAGCTGTCAGTAAACATGTGCCCCCTGTTGCGTGGACCATTTGAGAGGGAGCAAATCTTCCAGCTCAAAGCCCTTGCACTGCATCCTGGGAAATTACAAACAAGTGTATCCCTAACCCCAAAGCTGAAATATTAGCTTTTAGGCCACCTCTGTCTTCCAGTGATTTATGAGTAGATTTTCTCATAATAATAGTGTTTATAAAGGATGAAAACATTGAGATATGCATTATGGGTTAGTGAACACATCAGAATCATCAGAATGTAAAACATATTGGATATTTTCGGGTGACATGCAAAATCGAGTTTGAGGAATCTGACAGAAGTTGCACTCATTCTGTTCATTCAAGCCATCAAACAAAATCTGGCTTTAAGATAAGAACGCATTAAAAATTGAATGGTGTGATCACATAAAATGTGCTTTATTGATCACAAACTGCAGCTTTCCGTAACCAACAGCAACTGATAATCAAAAGTTATGCTGGTGTACAACAGCAATTCAAGCACTGGGTTTATTATATCTATTGATTTTACTGTCTTGATTTTTTTTAAACAGAGATAATTTATTGCCTGAATAGCGTAGTCAAGAGATGGATCTAAACTAAAAATCCTCTTTGTTAGTTTGTAACACAATCCACGACTAATGAGTCTGAAGAGATATTTAACAGTCTGATTTAAACAATGTGTTGCAATTCCTTCCCCTCCCCTGACTTTTGAAAGAAGCCCCACAGAAAAATGATGATTAATTCACAGTACATGCCCAAAAGAAGTTCTGTGGCCTACAATGATGACCAAAGAAGAATCTGAATAGTAACTTACATCTCAAAACAATCAAATCGAATGCATGACTTGTGGCGCAACTAGTCTGTGGTTTCTAGAAAAACTTTTTCGGTCAGCATTATTCAGCTCTGTAAAACAAAACAGGAGGGGACAACACTTTCTTCCAGCCCTTAAAAAAATAACATTTGCAATCAAACATTTTACATGGATTTAAAGTCCATGCATAACAATTTTTACCTTACATAAGCAGTAAGAAATAACATTAAATATAGCTCTATGTGCATATAATAGAAAAAGCAGAAACCGCAGAGAGGCATTGTCAAACCCACTTAATTGTTAGTTCTGGTCTGACGTGACAGCTAGTGACACAAGTATTTTTCTTATTTCAAGCTTGACTTGTTCATTTGCATCCATGGCTGTATGGATGGCATTTTATTTTTGTCAGTCTGTTATTTTTCATCACTCACACACTGTAGCACCTCTTCCTGAGGAAAAACAAACAACCTTTAACTCAAGCATCATCAATAAAGACTAGCTGTAGTATGAATCTTCTTGGCGGCTTTTATAATGCTTATCTATTTAGAACTGTGCTGACAAGAGTGGAACCCTGAATATTTGATGAGATCCCAGACACAAAATTTTACTTTAGGTGTCACTTCCTTGCCACCTTCATGGCCACACACTCCTGTCGGCTTCACTAAATTATACCAGATGGGAAATACATATTCCATTGCTCAAATGGACTTAGCATGTGCTCCCCAGAGCTCAGAGAAGCAGGATTCTCCACATCATGTCTACATTGAGGGTTCATACAAAGGCCATGAACCCGTTCAAACATATTTGCGCTACATGAGCGAAATGTCATTGTTAGCGACATGCATGTTATTCCATCATCCAGAGAAGATATGTGTCAATTTTATTCATCTATTCGTTTTGATGCATACGATTGTATTTTGTTTTTTTACTCTCTGTGTTCGACAAGTGTGATCAACCTGAACCGTCGACTTTGCTGGCAAGTCGTAACTGGAAAAAGGATGGACAATTCTGTGAAAATCTGATGTAATGTGTCATAACTCCAAATAAATCCCACATAGGCATATTTGGGTCAAGATTTTACTGCACTAAAGGCATCCTATCAATTAGCAAGATAAATGATATTGCATGGGTTTTAATTAGAACAATGGATACACATTGTAGTTCATTATTCAATGCAATCAGGCTGATTGAGGAACCTGCATCATTGAAAAGTGAGAATAGGCGGTTTGGAGGATAAACGAATTAATGACTTAAGGAATAGTGATGATGTCACATCCAACTGGCCACATTAGTTTAATTGGGTATCAAGAGATGTTTCCTCTAAATGCCACAGATGAGAACACATATATTTGATTCTATTTGTTCAAGCAATGACAGAGAAGCGTTGGATGACATTCACTACAGCGCAGAGCTCCGACAAGGACAGTTCTAATCTGGAGCTGCACCAAATTGGACGCTTTAACTAATTAATCACTTTCTATATAGGCTCAATTTTTTGATTAATGTTTATGCATTAAGTAAAATCGAGACTTGTGTAATCATCTTTTGAATTTCAGCGCAATCTGAGTGAATTGTGGTCTCAGTCATATAGATAGTAATTTAATAAACTATATCACAAAAAAAGGGTTTTAAATCATGAAGTTTCACATTTCTTTGAATTATGAGTTGGTAAATTATGAGTTTGTGTTTAATAAAAAAGAGTTGCAAATCTTGTTGGCATGTCTGTCTCCTTTCTGCCCTTTGCAGTTATGTCCTTGAGCATTTCATGTTTTTTTTTTTATTCCCATGGTAAAACATTTCCATTCACCTTGGAAAGGACTGGCTCACTCGAGGATGTGGTATGCGTTGTATTAAAAAAGATGATAATGAAACAATTGTTCGATCTTTCCCCCCCAACGCATTTCAATGAGCATCAATTATATTTGTATATTTGTATTCGTGGACCAATCTCGTCATTACCCTCAGCGAACAGCACTGTAGCGCACCATAATTGCTTTTCCATTTTTGCCTAAACGTTCAATCTTTACCACCAAGCGCTATTCTACTTTTTAATCATTCAGTAGCTCAAAACTATTTTAAAAATTAAGAAAGCAAGTCTTCTTTCTAAACCCAGCATCCCTTGAGAATGTGATTGTATTTCAAGAGTGACAACTGCTATGTTGACTGCATTGTACATTAAGTTGTCGAGCTACTCCCCCCTCTTCGACTTTTCCCTTGTGCATCTGCCAAACAAACACTTGTCAGCAATGTTGACATCCCTCTCCGTTTTTATTTGGCCAAAACGCTGAGACTACACTTCATTGTGTTACTGCATCTCCTATTTTTATTTTACGAGTTGCAGAGGGCTTTCTTTACAATTTCACAGCAGCGCCGACATCTACACGCACGAACAAACACACACCTACACACACATACATGCACGCACACACACAACTCTATGGTTCCCAAAGGGCCAACAGAATGACCTACCACTCCACAGTAGAAGCACTTGATTGTTGCTCTAGTATTGTTACCTATAATAGGTCAAGTATTTCATTAAACGAAGTACATCCAAAGGTGAGGCTGTGAGGTCAGTTCAAGTGATGTTATAAAAATAGTTCCTCTGCAGCTTTTTGAGTAGACACTAACCACAACATTTGGTACACTTGCACAGTCCAATACAATATTGTCTTAATAATGCTAATGCTCAATAAAATGATGCTAATACTCAATATAATGATCATGATAATCTCATATCTTATCAATCTCATTTTATATTGGATTGCAGCTGTCCAAAATAAAATTTAAATGAAGCCAACATGACCACGTTTACATAAAAAGGGAGACCTCGCTATTATTGAAGTGTCTGTGTTGAATAGCGTCAGACCGGCTGTGCTCTGATTATTTTCAAGACATGGACAGAATGAATCATTCACGAAGAGAAATAACAGCGTCGCATTGGTGGTTATAATAAAAAGTATACGTAACAGTAATATGATTCACCTGTCTTCTTATATTGTGCAGTGACACACTTAGTTCATGAACAGCCCCCTTAACTCTGTTAGCTTCAGCTATTTCATTTATTGATTTAACTTTCAAAAGATTTATTTATAAACAGGGACATTCATAAGAATGTAAATGAACCTTAGATATGACTAATTTTCATCCTAAGTCCCTTTGGCACATGTTTTTTGGCAAACAAAAACACTAAACAGCAGTTGATTGAGCTTCTTAGATCTCATTTGATAGTTTATTTCATTTTGTAAAATTTAACCAAGCCAATGTCAGATTTTGTGTTCAGTATCAGTGGCTGGTATTGGCAGCCTCTAGTGCCACTATTAAAATAAGGCCCATATGAGAGCTGGTATCGGGACCCGCCCATGCCTAATTATTTATTCAAGGTCAATATATCTATACAGCACTGGTGGAAGAGCATTAATGGTTAGGGTTGTGGATTTTGACACGGTTGACTGATTATCCTTGACAAATTACTATTAGAAATGTTAGCAGATCAGTCAACCACAAGCAAAGAGGAGTGCCTGCATTGTGGTACTTTATTGCTTGACTGCACACTAAAACAAAGCACATTCATTGATTCCCGGATATGAAATATTGATTCATGCATCATGATGAATCCCAGATGCAGAAAATGAATTTCATCTAACACCGAGTATTTCACAAAGCAATCAAGCAACTCATCATCTTGATCAAAACAAAGATGATGACCAGCTGCATGACACTCACACGCAAGACAACTGGGAATGGTGTGATAATTGGAGCCTTCCTGCAGGGTTAATATTTGTTCGCAGCCAATTCTGTCATTGGGGTCACACTATCTTCTGCAAGAAGTCAAGTCAAGCAGTGATCAAAATGCCTTCAAACACATCACAGACACAATCACAATGCAATTCTTTCACTTGATCTGTTTCAAGTGAGGACTAATGTTTGAGAGAATGGGCTTGTTGTCACTCATATGTGGGTTCGAAATGTGCTATCATACTGTAAATGGTTTGTTTTTATATTCGATCCTTCACATTATTCATTTATTAAATCCTCAATGATGATTTAAAAAAAAAAAACTTTGCAGGAGAAAAATAAACCACCTTGATTTTTCCACTGCAGGTTTTCATGGCCTCAGAGGACAAGAGAGAAGGAAAACATCATTATGTGAGGGAGAAATGTACCTGTAATAAAGCCAAATGGCACTGAGAGGTACACTTGTCAAACATGATAAATGGCACCGATGCACCCTAAATGTGTTTGGTGCCCTTGCCACATTGACTCCGCCCCCTGCAAAGGGTGGCCTGGAGCTCCCAACACTAAACCTTCCCTTTGGAATTTAATACCAACACAAGGTCTGATTCAAATGTCTCTCTTAGTCACGTTTATGATGCATCTTTAGAAAAAGATATGATTTTTCTCAGAGCGGAAAGCAGACAACCCTTTTTGACGTGATTAATTTACCTCTTGTTTCTTTCATCTTTGTGGTTCATGTTAATGTTGAGTCACCACCAGCCTCACAGACTGCCTGCCTCCTTGTGTGCTGTCACCCAGTCTAGTCATAGAGGAGTCAATTATGCAAATGATCACACAGATAAATTGTGAAATGAACATAAAACTCCACTTAATTTCTGGTTTGTGCAAGTTTAAGTTGACAGAACAATGAAACAGAAGAATTTGTGCTTTAAATGGTTCACCCGTGCTCAAATTAAACTGTTTATGACCTGTGATTTGGTTAAAAAAAGGCAAGTTATTAAATCAACTAAGAAAAAAGGTCGAATATCATAAAGTAAACATGCAATATTCAATACCTGATTTTTAGCATATTATCTCACAACTGGGACCGTCATTATTGTGGGTTACATCAATCAACAATGTGGATGTGAGTTTTGTGATAAGGGTGCACACAGGTACCACAGAAGAGTACAAGTGATGTCAGAGAGTAAATTTATAACAATGATATAATATAATATGATCAGTACAATCAATGAACTATCAAATTGTTTTTATCAAGAAGTTGATAACGTAAATAGCATAATCAATAGCTTTCGGTTCTCTCATTACAGATTAGGTTTCTTGAAAGGGTGAGCGGTACGGTTTTTTGATTTACAATACAACGGTGAATGGTTGGTTCTTTCTTTCTTTACTATAAACGTTTTAAATAGTAAATCGTTACTTTCAATACAAACTTGAGTGTGAAAGTTTTATGATGGGACAATTTTATAGACATACTAATAGCAACCAATGTCACAGAATTGATCGTGTTTAAATGTGAGTTTCCGCTGTTGGTACTTGCGAACAGAGAGCAATTTAGAGTATTAATAAGAATTTTCCTTTGATTCAGAACCTTGCTATAAAATTGCACATTCAAATACTTCTTAAACATGGTTCAGCCAGAGAAGCTTCTATTAAGCGTTACTGCTTTCCGGCAGACGACCATGGGATTTCTAAACAAATACTGAACAAATGAAATGGAAACCAGTGTGCTCCGGTGTACTGCTGTGAAATAGAATCCACAATGCGTGTGTCAAGTTCGGGGAGAGGGCATGAAAATTGGAAAATGGATGATTATAGAGAGAACGAATTACACTGGTGTGTCGAATGAAAAGGACGTCTGCTATATCCAGCTGAGATGGAGACCTAAGAGAGGGAGGGGAAATTAATGCAAAAGACAGGGACAAGGATGCAGAAGAGGGAGGACGACAGGAGGGGATAAATATTTTTTGCTAAAAATACCTCTCCACCCCATGAGTGTTCTTCTACTGGCAGAGAGGATGCCCGCTGAAAGATATCTGAGAGACTCCTATTGATATTTCATTATTTCTGCTGTACTTTGCTCCCCAGGAGGGGAGCTACTATACTATAGTGGGAGATGTTGGCTACTGGAAAAGAACTCAAGTGAACAATCAACCCGCTGAGAGCAAATCAAGTAAAACAACATGCAAAATGATATCATTGAGGCTCTCGAATGAAAAACGTAAAAATACACTCATTTCAAAACAGACTTTGCCTTGTAGAATTACTGTAGAGCAAGGCAGCGACAAGCCCCTAGACTCAAAGAATTTAACTAATTTGTGAAATATGGGCATCATGAATGTGTTGACAATGAAACAGAGGGTGTATGTTATCCCCCATATATTTGAACATGCGCAATAACAAACAAAGTTTCTTTTGGTGTGGGTGGTAAGATTAAATTTATAGCCACTGCAGTGGCACATAATTGATACCTCAGGATAGTGCTAAAAAATCCCCAGAATGTCATATTTGTGGTCGAAACGTTGGAGTAAGGTGGGCCAAAATAGAGTAAATGGGCCAAGTTAAAGCACATACTCATGAGAATATATTTTATTTTAAGCCTGCAATTGGTAGGAAAATTATGATAAACATTTAGAGCCATCCAATAGTTGGACCGTTGCTTGCTTTGGTCTAAGGGGGAACATTTTGCACGACAAAAAAAAAAAAAAAAAAAAAAAAATTCAAGTACCACTTTTAACCGTAGAATAACTGGTGGACGTTGTGCTCTACATTTGCTGCCCTTTATTCCCAAATGATGTTATACTGTAACTGCTGACACATGAATTGACACGGGATCAAATGCGGGTTACATGATTAAAATGTGACTTGCACTAATTGTGTGTGTCAGTGGCCTGCAAAGGTTAAAGAGGTTTCTTTCATGGTTTCTATATGCATATGCTTCTGAGATAAATTATGAAATCACCTTTAGTTCCACTTTGGTCATTTTAGCGTGTGTGTGACACCTTTAAAGAAATTGTACCAAGGAATGACCTGATTATGATATAGCATCATGATAAAAATCTCCCAAACTTTTTTGATGTTTCTCTGTAGATATGGATGTGTGAGCCAGCTGGAAATTGAAAAGGATAAACAAACTTGGCGTTAGGGATAATAAAGTTTTGTCAGTACAATATGTGGGTGGTTATGAGCATGTTCTCTAAAAATGATAATGTGTGGGCAAGGATAGGAAAAGTGCGAGGGGAGGCCACAAGGGAAGGAATATGAAACGAGCATCTTTTTGTGAGTAAACTAAACGGAAACATGTTAAAACATTTTTTTTTTCTTTTTCAGCCTAATGGTGGGATTGTGTTTTTGTCTTTAATTTTTGGCAGGTGGGGCTTCGCATTATACATGCTTGCTTATTAAACTTGGGTTCAAGATAAGCACCTGTTGCAGTCTATGTTTAGTTTTTCAGCATTTTTCCTGTTCTTTGAAATTGTTAGGCTACGGATTTTAGTTATTGATCTGGCTCCAAATTGTGAGCAACACTTAACACAAGAGTTATGTCCTAATCCACACACTGGCGCACCTAACAATTTTGCGAGTTCGTTCTGTCAAAGAGAAGACCAGTAGATCAATTAGGCCGAATTTACCAAGTATTTATTCCTGACAAAGCAAACTAATACAGGCGCCTGGGTCCTCGGGTCCCTCACACTAAGATTCGTGTGTTCTTGTGACCATCAAGAGACAACACATCCTTCCGGGTTGCCCAGTTTTAAAGAAACACAATATGAATATTCAAGCATGCAAAATATTGTGTGGTGATTGGTCGATGGCCATCTGCTCCTTGTTTGGGTGTTAGTGCAGGTGTCCGGCCTCAGCTGTCTTGCGGTTAGGTACGACCACCAAGACGATGTTATTCTCGTTCCTCGCCGTTCTCGAGATGCTCAAATAAGGTGTTCTCCCTGTCTGGACCGATGAGACATCCTTGAGGTGTTTTTGTTCAGCATTCTCCCTGTCTGGACCGATGGTACATCCTGTTCCACAGCACTTCGTAGAAAATAAGTTCATGGAGTTGCCTTCACATTCCTTAGTGCCCATCATGCAACTACACGAGCACACACCACTACTGAAGATTATATTGATATGATTATACATGTCTAACGCAGCTTTAATAAAATAAGTTTGCAAACTGGCAAAGGCAGTTATCGATATTATAAGTCTAGCGCCGCCTTAATAAAATATGTTTATTTAATTATTTTGTTTGGTCAGGCGTTTAAATGTTTTCAATGGATGTTCTTTAAGATTTGAATAGGCTGTTTTTGTTGTCTATGCTTTGCTTTGGAAGCTTTTGTAAATGCTTTTAGGTTGGCTGTGTGAAGTACATCGAGTTGCCTTGTGCATGAAATGTGCTACTATATAAATAAATGTCCCTTGCCGTTTAACGGAATTGTGTTATTTTGCTTTCTTCAAGAGGCCTCTTTGTGTACTGTAGTAGTTGATGTCGATCTACAGCGTGTGTGTGTGTGTGTTTATACTGTGTGTCATTAAATGTGGGTGTCAGAAGGTGAAGTTAGTACAGAGCTTAAAGCACAAAACTGAATGTGGCAGGTCATGCATCAGTTTCAAGTCATGCGTCCGATCCACTGTCATAGTAACATTTGACATCAGGACAGCCTTTCGTCTGCAATAGCGAGAGAATGCCACATCAACTTTATTTAGAACAACTTTGGAGCTGAGTGTTAATTTAGTCAGACAAGTGATCGTTATTTTACGGATGAGGTTTTTTTTTTTTTCTTTCACTCATAAAAAGCCAATTGTACACAGTAGTACTCGCTACCTACTTTATAACAAACACTCGCACAAACAGAGCAAATGCAAAAGCTGAATCAAACAGATTGTGCTACTGAAAATTTAATCAACTTGTCAATTAAAACTGAGCATTGTAATCTTTGTAGAGGCTGAATATTTCATACAGGCCTTGTACTGGAACTCATTATTTTAGCCAGTGACTGCATTCGTTAACAAAAATGATCAATGACGTTAACATATGTTAATTTATCTATAACGTTTTACCATTCATTTATTTTTATACCAAAAATAAAATCGCATTTTATAATTGAAACCCAAAGCATTCAAGAAGAAATAAAAGTGCAGACGGCAGTACGTTATAATCATTTATAGTTCAAGGTCATTTTCCTCATACAGGTCTCTTGAAAGCAGAACTGACGGACAGAATGACGGAACAAACACAGAACTGTTGAAATGGACTTGTGGAAATCTTTAGATCTTTGCATCCGCATCAAGCACGCATTGGACAATTTCATAATGCCACTTGAAAACCCAAAAGTAATTCATTGTTCGACATTGGTGCCCTCATCACTTCATCATAATCTTTTCTGCAGCACACTCGAGTCAGTCCGATCATATTGTATGTACGCTGTTGTGCTCATTCCTCGCCTGCTTTGAACTCCTTTGTGCAGTTTTAGGTGGGTTACTCTTGGCCTGCTTGGCGTTTGTATAAAAACTATAAAGGAATATGTAAAAACAGGAAGGGGGCTGGAAACCAACGATGCAGATTTCTTCATAAAATGTTCTATGTCTAGCAACACTTAACATTTACATCTTTTTTTATTTTTGTCCTTTTGATTTTTATTCCAAAAATGGTTTTGGAGCAGTTATAGTTGGCATCATCTATACAACAGGCTATAAAACACCACATTATCACAGTTCAGAAAGCACATTTAGATGTGGTTGTACTGTATATAAACATATGGAATGGAATAGGATCATTCGGCGTGCATAGCTCCCACATGGTCACGTCTGAGACTTCTGAGGAAATTCCTTGCCTTAGATTTCACATGATGCAGAAACAAAGGCCTCCAGATTTCTTACTGGCACAATGGACATTTTGTTCTTCTGGAAACAAAAGTCTTGTAAATGACACTGCAGTTTCAGTCAATTCAGTTCCCGGTCCGTTTTGCTCAAGTGAGACACTTTGGCGAGTCCGTGGACATCTGTCATGACTTTTTTTTTTCTTCCCTCCCCCTCTGTGGATTTGCTGTCAGTTTCCTGCTTATTCTTCAAAAAGAAAATGTTTGCAACATTTATGTATGGCGCCATGTTCTCAAGAAACCAAACACCACAAACACAGGCAATTTAAAATCAAACCATTAAGTTCATAATCCATCTTTGCAAAGTGCATGTGTGCTCCTGTGGTGGCCACCAACAAAGGAGTGGGATCATCCCGCTATTGGAAAGCAGTCACAGATGGATTATGTTATTTGGTTGTTTTCAGTTAACTTCCACTTGGATGCCGGAGACATTTGTCCATCCACGTTTTTTTCCCAGACAGTCTTGAGAATGATTCTTCTCATTATATCTTCTTAATACTTTGCAGAGCTTTGTCTTCTTGGGGAAAAAAAAATGACTAAGTAAGCTCCAATATTGTTATCATACTGTACACAATAATGTCTTGATTTGTATTTTCCAACAATGTTCCAGTTGGTCTGACTAAGACCAGCACTTTGAGAATCACACGTAGTACTCCTTATCCTTGTTCTTCTTGTTCTTGTTGCAAGTCTTTGCAGTGTTGACCGCTTTCTCCTTGACAATAGAACCGTTTGACTGAGCCGAGTTGCTGATGTAGTTACGACTCTCGTCCACGTGGTAGGAACCCTCGTCTCGATTGCGGTACTTGTACATAGCATATAGCAGGATAAGAATGCACAGAGCGGCAGCTGCTACGATGCCCACCACCATGCCTGTAGTGCTGCTGGACTCGTGGAAGACCTCAGAGGAATCTGGGAAACTCTTTGGTCCCCCACCCGTGGGATTGGCTGCAATAGAGACAAGGCAAAATGACTACAAATATAAAAGAACATTCAACGATCTACATAGATTAAGCCAAAGTTCACATTTTACATCTCATGGTACAACATACAATGACAAAACTGTAAAAAGTATAAACAAAAAGTAAAAAATGTTTTCCATCTCAATTTGTGATTATTTTGCTGATTATCCTCAACGATACACTGCCATTTAAAGCTGTTTTACGATTTCTGCCTATTTTATAAAAAATGAATTTGTTCTCATGTAGCGGAGGAAGGCAAAACCTTTTAAATCAGACACAAATACGTCATAAAACCTTCAGATAAACCTCTTGCCAACCATGCTTTAAATTCTTCCACAGCCATAAAATCTTGCATTACTCATTATTAAACGACAAGGGAATGTCATCAGCATCTCTGAGTGGCATTTGATTTAGACCTTGCCACCACACAGAGGAATTGAAGGTATCCCTGAATACCTTTAGAAATGTATTCTCTGGAGATACTTACAGATGCGTATGTCAATTTCCCTTTCCAATCTAATCCGTGCAGTACATTATTCTGATGATATTCCCTAAATAGAACTGTTCACAATTGTCAGACTGAAGGTGAGGAGTAGGAGGATATGCGATCACAGTGTAGTACAGATTTGCCAAATTTAGCAGTAAAGCTGACAAGAATAATGTGTTAATGACCGAGAAAAAACAGTTTAAGCTCACAGCTCATTAGGTGTTTTACAGCACAGTCATGAATGGTCAGACACACGTTCATAATAACATCTTTGGTAAATGCTACAGAGATGACTCACTCAAAACAAATCTGTCAGTGAAAAACAATTCCTCAATAGACTCAGCAGATTTTTCCAAAGGCTGTCCTCCTCTGTGTTCTGAAACATTGCAGCTCAATGAGGCATATTTTTGAAAACACGTCAGCCCCCTGATATCATTCAGTCCTCCTGGCACATCTCACTGTGTGTTTTTATTGCAGCCATCAGTTCTGCTTAAGCTGTCTTTGTTACATTGGAGAAATCCAAATACACCAAATCTGGAAATGAAAGCACGGTGGTTCTGCCAATCTGAGGTGTAAAAAAAACAACCCCATAAATCAGGGATTAGCAGTTCAAAATGTAGTTTTGTTGATGTACACAATTCAATAATAATAACTTGGACTGGAGACCTGCATGATTCAATCAATCAAGGTCACAAAATTGCAAATTCCTTTTTGTCACCCAATTTTAGTGTAAAATCCGAAACCTCTAATTAATTAGTAAACAAATACAAGCTCTAAAATGTCAAGATACAGTCATGGTCTTACTCTACTTAGTCACTCAGTGTTTATAAATAATAAAGCCAAAACACACTTTAGACTAAATCAAATTCTAATATGGCAGCTTTGGGCATTCAAAATAAACTAGCATTAGTTAATACACACAGGATAGACAGCTATGTCTATTTTAGAGGAGCATTCATCACTACTAAAATAAAATAGTGGGATGAAGACCGGAGAGGGCACAAGTTCCCTGGGCTGTCGACAATGTAATCTTAGTGCCAGGAGACATTCATGGGCAAGAGGAAATTTCCTTTGGTGTGCAGAGTGTGACTGAGCGTTGAAACAGATTAGCTCTGCTCTTTACATGGGCACTTATTCTCTGGGACAGGTGTGAAGAATGCGCCCCCTTTATGAGCAAAAGCTGCTGTTTGATCTGGAATCAAGCCTTATTTGCTAATGTGTGCTCATGTTAAAAGACGGGCTACTTTGTCTGTTTGGGCCTTTTTTTAGTTTGTCTTCGTTGTATGTTCGTCAGCAGACCAGAATCCAGATTAAATATATTTTGAGAGTGTAAATTGTTGTTGAACAGATGCCATTCTGGTCCCTAACTACTGTTGAGGTGCCCTTGAGCAAGGCACCAACTCGTCCCCTTGCAACCCTACTTTTTGTTTGGGCTCTCCATTGTTTGGGGTCTGCTTTTCTGTCAACAGAATTTTCCTTGAGAGATAATAATATAAAATATAAAACAATTGCAAACATTTACCATACACTTACAACACCAATTAGTCACTTTAAACATCCGCACATATAAAGGTTTACTAAGAAAAGAAAAAAAAACAACAACTTTATTTGCCTCTCAGGTAAACAGGCCAGATGTGAAAACGCTGGTAAACACAAACAATACGGAAGCCGAAAAATCAATCTCTCACTGCTATATCCCATTTTTATATCTTAAACAAGAATGCTATATTGAGCCCAGTAATTAAATGATTAATACTGCATTTAGTGGAGCGAGGGGAGCTTTATTCTGTGCCAAAAGATTAGCATTCATTACAGCTCATTACGTTTGCTCTCAGTGTTGTCTATCGAACTACCTGAAGGCATTGAGGATTTCATTCCAAGACTATGACGATGAGATCAATGACGGATATGATGAATTTGGAAGCTGCGTGTTTGGCAGTAAACTTTGGGCTTGTTTTCCCTCATGCTGGGCACAGCAATGTGGCAAATACAAGGCCTTCCAGACATCCTCAGACAAAAAAAAAAAGCTGGTTATTTGTTCATCAGCATTCTAATATTGACTCAATTTATGAATGATGGGTCAACACACACTACTCCAAATCAACCAGGGGTAAAATCAAACTCTCGAGAAAGATGACCTTGCAGAATAGCAGGGGTGCACTTGTGAAGCACTCAAAGTAAACGCAAGGGGATTAAATGCTGTGGAAAAAGCTGCCATAATAACAAAATCCTTTCAGTCTAATTGCAGACACAACTGTAAATTATAGTCTAGCATTAAGAGGATCACCTAAAGTTCTTGTGAGGTTTATTCTCAAGAACATTTCAGTCATTTTGTTTTCTGGTTGAAAGACTCAGTCCAATGCTTATTTCTGCTACAATGCTCACTGAGACAGATTTTTTTTACAATAAAATACCTGGTTGGAAGCTCCCCTTATTTTCACTAGACTTGTTTGGGGAGTCACATTTTTTCCTGTCAACTAGAATTTCAACAACAAATGGTCCTCAACAAAGACTATTTTTCCTCATTTGTATCCAGTATGGCTCTCATTTATTTGGTAATTGGCAAGAATGTGCAGGGTGACAAAGCTGGATGAGGCAAAACACAGAGGTTGCTTCAGGTCCGTGCTTGGGGTAATGAAGCAACCAAGACTACTTAGAATTTATTGAACTGTCACTGTGAGTTTGACCCCCCCCCCCATAAAGTTAGAGTGATAATAGTCTGAACGAGTGCAGCGAACACATGGACAATTGCATGCACTATCAGGTTCTGAGTTGATGTATCCGAGTGTAATTCTGAGAGTTAGTTTGGAAAACGAGCTAGAAGGGACAATTTTGTGTGGCTGTGGATGGTCCTGGGTCCAAGTCCAGCTGAGGACACAGGAGCCCTTGAGCAAGGCACCACACTGAAGGGCAAAACTCTTAATTTGTATTTGAAATATATCTATTGTGACATCAGTCCTGGAATTTTCCTGACACACCTCCCCTTATTACTTTCACTCTAATGGTGCTTAAACATAAGCTGTAAATTGTACATAAGATGTAAGTTGTAAAATGTCTTAGAGGTGGGGGTAGGGCACCTTTAGCCAGGCTTGGTTGGCCGGCTCTTCAACACATTGGTGTTGTCTAGTCAGCATCTGACTTCACATATCTCGTCATAATCTCGAGCTGTCAAAAGCGTCGCATAGTGGACCTCAATCTTCTGACAGGACACTATCAGCTACAGTGGAGCCCAGCTACTTATTAAATCGCTCCTTAATTATAAGAGTGTCCTCAAGATGTGTACTTGTGACATACTGGCAATATGCCCAATGAGAGCGTGTGAATGAGAAGTGGTTGAGCTCGTGCTAATGCTGGATGATGAACAGAGAGCGGAGTGAGCATGAAATGAGGTCCTTGTGAAAATTACTTCAAGGTGTTTCATTTAGCCTGGTTAAAGGTATGGTGTAATTGATGCCTCCACTCAGAGGGGCTTCTACAAGAGGATGATTTATTTGGCATTAATTGCACAAGACTGGATACTTGATTACTTTTACTTTTAAATTAAAAGGTTGCAGGGATTTTTTTTTTTTGAGCAAGAGACTTTACTTCCATTCGTGAATTCCGTACAGCCGTGCTACATAATATAATGACAAAAGCTGAATATTGTTCCGTCTCAATTTTTTTGTCAGATGGACTATGTGGATGTGTTACTGAAGTTTTTGATGCAACACATTCTGTGTACTATCAAAGTGTGAAGTAGCAATTGCCATTATAAAAAGAAATGACAAGTGCCATTTAGAAAAAAGTAGAGCCATGCCTACTTGCGAACTGCCTATAACGGCATCGTTTGATGGAACGTTTCCTAACCCCAGGATACCAAACAGCTCATAAAACTCAGTGAAAATAAATGTCTAATTGAAGTTGGTAAGCACCACGTGCTGTTACCGTCATCTTCATTATCAACTTCGGCTGTGCGTCTTCCCTCAGATAAGCAAAGTCGTCTGTGCCCTACTTAGATTTATAAACGGACACATTGTATAAGCATCAACATCAGCACATTCTAAAGATGAGTGGGTGAAAAACGGAAAATAATTGAAAATATAAATATGGGGGATCAGCAAAGAGGCAGCCTGACAGTGAGTGTGAAATCCTGTTTTCTTTCAGAACACACAGGATGAGCCTGGCATGGCATAATCCTCAATGAAAAAGTACTGGGAAAAATACCAAAATTGCGCATGACTGAAATAATGCTCAATTTACTCTTATAACAATGTTGGGCCTAATTCCTCCTCCCTTGATACATTTCCCAGCCAGTTAAGAGTATTAATCTGTCCTTTCATTTATCAGTTAAAAGTATACTGTTCACTGGCCACAAATGAATCTATTAAAGCAAATATCAAACACAAACTCTAGTTAGTCTGTAATATAGCGACAGAGTGTTTTCTAGACAAAAAAAAGGTGGCAATACTTTGAGAACAAGGGACAGGAAGATGTAGTTTATGAAATACGGAAGGCTGAATAAATCTCAGCATTTACTTTATATTATTCGTCTAATGTGATGCAGAGTGTGTTCTTTGTTACCTAACAATTAGGACCGCACCATTTTTGTCTGCATTTACCAACTGGCCTCACACCTGACAAAGAAGCACAGGGTGTGCTTGCAAGGTGACTAAATCCCATGAGTAAAAAGCCTCGGTCGTCTTTTGAAGTGGCAGAGGGAGCAAAAGATAGAAAGGTTTACTCTTTCCACTGCTCTCTCCCATCCTGCCGATGCGCACTTTACAAATAAAGCTAAATAAGCCTCCCATTATAGTATACTTGCTAGTATTCCTCTGTGGGTTTCAGAGAGAGGAGAAGGATTCAATTTGCTACCATGTGATCTAATCACAGAGGGCTTAACAAGTGATAAGCTTTTGCTGATTGTGCTGAGTTTTTAAGTTTTCAGGAGGTGAGTGAAATAAAGTAGGGCAATGATTACGTTTAACCAACTACTGACGTTGACTGCGAAACAATGTAATGCTCACCTTTGGTCATAGAAAGTTCCCTGATTAGCTCTTGGCCCCAACATTAGTTCTCGCATACACGAATAGCGAGGTGATATTGTGTGTCTTGATATTTAGCATGAAAACAAAGTTGCTGTTGGTGTCACGAGAGCACATTATTGGGGGAAGATAGAAAAGAAAGCTGAAAATGCAAAGATTAATTTAGTGGTGGTGGGATGACCTCACACCGATCAATAGAGTCTAGATAGAGTGCGTTGTCCGGACTTAATTGTTTCCACCTCTTTCTCATCACTTCAGAAAGCCTTGAAAATCCCTCTATTCATTGGTTTAGCTTTGCTTGCTTGGAAAGGTAAGAGGCGAAAAAGTATTGCAAGCTGATATAAACCACTGTGTGGAATATATATAGCTTTCTTTTAAGTTTGTGTTTACTGGGAGGCTAAGAAAGATTTACATCCATGCTGGTGTTGTTTTTATTTAGATAAGCATTCCTTTATAAACTGTAGCTCATATGAGCGCTCTCCACCCCCCCCATAAACAAAAAGAAAAGAAAATCATGCATAGAAAAGAAAAGAATTACTTCACATTGTAATTTGCAGATTAATTACCACCACATGTTGATCTGATCCTTACAACATGCACACCTTAAATGAGCTTGTGAGAACAACAACAGCCTAGGTGAATCGTCACAAGAAAGCGATAATAACCCTTTGAGCTTTGCGGTCATAGTTCAGGAGAACTCACTGTGTGTTACTCCTGAGTGTCACGGTGTGGGTGAACTGCGGCACAAAGACAAACTGACAGTCATAGAAAAATAGAATAAAAAAAAAGATGACTAACCTAACCCACCTGAGCTCGGCTCACAGGGATCGATGTCCTCATCGTCGCTTGGACACTCTGCTGATGCCACCAGCATGTCCTCAGTTGTCTGCAAAGACAGATTCAGAGTTGAGCAGTGAGTGCAGACAGTCCCACAGGTTAAATTCGCGAGACATGCAGACTGGTTTTATACTCGATGAATATGAAATCGGATTATTGTAGAACAGCAGAGGCCAAAGTTTTGTGGGTAAATGTCAGTTCCAAAGCTCAGTGTCTGCTGGTTTCAAAAATGGGGGTATAAATGTCATCCCAAAACACAACTGACGGTTCATCATTTTGCCACTGCAGAGACGTTCTGAGAAATTCTAATATCCTGAAAAATCCTCAAAGCTAAAGGTCCACAGTAGATATCTTTATTATTTTTTTCCCAGTGTTTGCATGAATAATAAACATAACCGATTGTTGTTTGAACTTGTTTGAGTTTTGCCATCAAACCAACAGACAGCAAGTGAAAATTAACCTCCTCGGCAGAGTAAAAAAAAAAAAAAAAGAACTGCTGTGAAATATTTTATCTCTGTCATGAGGCTGCTGGATTTAGTTTCCCTCAGTTGGTGCTATTATTGCACTGATGCCTGACAGTGCATTGTAATATGTTTGCAAGTTGGATTAGCATTGACATACGTTAAGGAAATTAAAGATGTCATTTAGTTTAACATCCATTTGGAAGCAGGTGATCTGATTTAATTGCGTCTATAGCATTATTTCGACATTTGCAGTGCAGAGGAGCATCACCTTTACATAAAAGCCCTGTGAATTATCCATCAAAGGAGATGTGATGAAGAGCAGTTGTTGGAGAAGCCCGGCCATGGACGTAAATGTAATTTTCTGATGTACGGTGTCTGCTATCCAGATGGTGTAGCAGACTGATCCAAAAGTGCCACATCCATCAATTCGGCCTTGTGATTTGTTTTTCTTGGCGTAGGATGTTGACACGTTACATTCGCTGGCAGATTTGGTGGATCATGTAATCGATACTCCTTTGCTCCTTTTCCTAACTTATCAGTGTCATCTTCTCTCCACCTCCCTTCCTCATGTACCTTTCCTTGAGATTTACTACGTGCAAGAGAAGTGGAAGAAACCCGCCGCGTAGGTTAAATCACCACACAGTAAGCTTTAGTGGAGGTGTACGGCTGTAACACCACTGTCACGACCACATTCTATTTATTGCTATTGACAGCAAGGAAAGTAGTGACTAATAGCATTAGATGAGTAGTTGACAGCAAGAAAAGTAGTGACGAATAGCATTAGATGAGGAGTTGAATCTATTTCATGATTTGAAACACAAGTTTATACTCAATTCGACTCAATGTATGTATCAGGTAAGCATCATTATTCCAGGAGCAAAGTGCTAAAAAAGCGCAGGTGGAACCAGGAGAGTAGCTCATTTATCTGCCACTACTCCTAGCAACAGAGAGCACACTCAAGTGGGATGTGCTGGGAAAGCCTGGGGAGACCAAAAAAAAGAAAAACAAGAGAAGCCTGCTTTTAGGGTTCATGCAAAATGCATGAACATTTTCACAGCCTCTAAATCCATTGTCATGAGATTATTCAGGTGTCGGATATTCCCAAAAGGAGCATAATGCCAATTTTACTACTTACAGAAGGTTAAAGGGTGACCCTGAACAGGCTATAAGGTGTGGCGTAAATTTGGGCAATCAAATCTGACCTAACGCAGTGTCTATATTTTCAAATCATTTTTTTTTTTTTTATCTTAAATTGCACAATTCAGATTTGGATATGTGTCATGGCTGCATAAAGAGGAAAGAAAAAAAATGCTTCCAAATGCGTACACAAATTCACACTACAAACAACCAGCATGTTGCCCAAATTGCACTTGGATAATATGTTAACACAGAGGACAAAAGCAATAGAAAACATAAATTATACAAATATTAATTGTTCCATTCCGCTCAGTTGCCTGCCACCCTTTCCAATAATTTACTCCACCAATCACAGATGGCAAGTCATTTTCTTATTTAATGATTGAACCATCTCTCTAATGTACCATATTTCATTTCTATGCTTTTGCTGAAGTTTAGATTTACAGTGGGCATTTTTAATGTTTGTGTGGATTTTTTTATTATATCTTTAACAAATCTATAAATTTCACTGACGTTAATGAGTTGCCTCAGTAGACCCCTGGTCTGAATGTCCTCTCTAACGCTTAGTCAGCACTCAGTATATATTTAAAAAGGTGACTCCACTATTCTGCAGAACACTACACTTTTTGCTTTGCCTGAATGCTTTCACCTTTGCTTATAGCATGCGGAATAAAACTTGTTCTTCAGGGTATTTTGTGTTCCGATGCCCTGGTGCTCAAAACCGAGAGAGACTTTCAGGGTGATAACCTGTTGGCGCGTTTCTGTGAAGAGTGATAGCTTTTCACGTTGTTGTCTTTCTGGTCTAATTTGATGAATACTCTTTGGCACACAACAAATCTCTTTGGAGACAGGCTGAAAGTCAGGAGGACACAAAAGGCATCTGAAGGGTTTATCTGATGCATGCTTGTGCTGTCCTACTAATGTATTCTTCAGAGGATGCTCGTTTTCTTTTACCTTGCTGTCTTTGTGTATCCCTTGGCAAACACTTTTTCTTTTATCCAGTCTTGTCAGAGAGTAATCTCTATATTTCTATATTTGTATGTGACTGGAAAATGTATAGGCTTAAGGAGGATACTATTTTATTTTAATTAGAAAGTCTAAACTTCTAAACTGATCTTTGTCTGATCTTTCTATCCCATAAATCACATTCATTTGCACAATCCAAAAGCTGTACAAACAAGTAGGCTGTCTGTTATTTCAAAGTCAATCCGAGCACTCCAAAGTATATTTCATGGTCATGTAGAATTTTCACCAAACCCACACTAAACACCAACAGAACAGGTTTTAGTATGTTAGTATCACCCTAAGTAATTTGGCAATGTTACAAAGCATGAGGACAAGTTGTGAAATTCTATCAGAGTTGGCATGTGTTTACTGACATATTGCCTTTAAAAAGAAAATATCCATATGGCCCAAAGAAGATGCAAGCATTTCATTTTAATAAGACTTGGAAGGCAAATTTAAAATACCATTTGGGATAGTATAAGCATAATTACCTTTCATAACTATAATGAAGTCTGGGAAATGCAGCAGCTCCAAGTCAGATTAAAACTCCCTATAATGCGGCGCTAGGAATACCTCCTCCGGTTTTTTTTTAATTGAGGTAATGTGGCTGGATTGGAGCTGCATATGACTGTACTTTACTGTACTATTACCTTAAGCCACCAATCCCCTACGCCCAAAAAATAAACAAATAAATAACTCACTCCAAAGAAAAGGTACCTGGTATTAATTCTCATGGTTTCAAAAGTTTGTCCAGTTGTAACGAGAGTGGCAGTGTGGCCTTTCTTATCTCAAGCTTCATGTTGGGAACAACACATCATTAGTGCACCAGTGAGAGTGGCAGAGCAAAATCGAATTTCTCGTGTTAAGATGGAGGTTGAAGAAATTCATTCTTTCACTTTCTTTCACAAAGAACAGCAAAGCTGAAAGATCTAACAAACCAAATGAAAGTCAATGATAATAACTATTAAATAGTGGCCATTACCATGGAGCCCACCGTCGCTATCACAACTTATAATAACGCCTGATGACAACTTAGCAGCTTGTAACTGGGTCGATGGTGATGAATAATTTAGTCCCAGATGCTCAATAGATTTCATCGCAATAATGAAGGCGAAAGTCTCTCAGACTGTGAGGTTAGTACAGTGCAAAAAAGCCTGGCCTTCGCCCACACTCTTCCTGCTGCCAAGCTGTCAACATCACAGACCCACACATTCAAGATCACGTGAGTCGCATTGTCACAGCAGTTGCTAGCTGATATGTCGTGTTAATCAAATGTAGTATTTATAGCAAATAGTGAAGCTCGAAAAAATGCTTTTGCCAAATAAAGGAAGGTGAGTGTTTACAGGCTGATAATTATTGGATAGCTCAAGGGAGAATGAGTAACAATAGGGAAAACCCTTCTGGTAAACGAGTCACTTTCATCATCCTCATTTTCTATAGATCAATGGTGTCGAATTCAGTCACACAGGGGGCAGAAACTCAAGGCACACTTTAGGGTTGTGGGCTGAACAGAAGAATCGTATGTGATATGTTAATATTGTGTTGTGCCAGGGTAAGCATCAGTTCAAGGAAGAAGCTCAAATCTTCAGCTACTTTGTGCTGTCCAGTGAACTGATAAAAAAAAAATCAAAAAATCAAGCAGAAACAAAGTCTGACTAATCTCTATGCCTTATCACTTCTGTAGCATTCAACTCGAGGTGAACCCTGTAATAACATGTCGTTTCACCGTGTAATTTATGAGAGATTGTCCCTTTAGGGAACTAGGGCTTTATTTAAAGCCAATCAGCAGTTCCTTCAACTGGACTTCAGGCACAATATCAGTGTAGGATATAAACAAAACAAAAAAAAAACAAAAAAAAATCTAGTTTGAGGCCCTCTCTCATCCCTTGGTAGTATTGTACTCGTGTCTTGCCATACATCTTCCTGGGGCGTTTAAGTCACTGTGCCCAGACAGTCTAACAAGGTGCTGGAAGGAAGCTTCACACACCCGGTACACCCAATTTCATGCAGCAGCGGAGGGACACATACTTCCAATTCATTTGATTTTGTGACATAAAATGTAGTAAAAAGGAGTTCAAAGCAGGACTGGATTGCTGATAGTATGAACAAAAAAAAGACATGGAATAAAGCAAGCATTATTCTTTTAGACTGCAGGGACCTATGAGTCGTGCTTCCCATCAAAACCCAAAAGCACCACTGTGAAAGGGCAACTTTTTGGATTCAGATCATTTCTACTTTAATGCACTGCTACTCTGTTTTGTAGAATTCCCTCAAGACCTCAGAACCCTTAACTATTTTGTCGAAAGAGAGTAAATGTACATTTTTCAGCAACGAATAAAGCTGGCACTGATAAGATGTGGTTGCAGATGATATGGAACCACTGATGCTATTTCCACGTGTCCTATTTACCATGTCAGTAAGAGATATGGGTTGGAAATGTTGTAAAGGGAGAATTTTCAAAACAGCTTCTGAATTGAATTTTATCAATCGGTATAGTATGTCGAAATGTATTGCGCAATGTTTGCATTAAATGCCTGAAGAACATTTTCTAATATAGCATCATATGGGTGAGTGCGCAGATTAAGCAAATTGATCCTCTGGCATGTTGATTACAGCCTCAAGCAGATCATTAGTGCTGATCTCTTGGCTAATTACGCTCAATGCAGAAATGTTTTAAATCAAATTCACGAAGCCTACCTCCGACTATTTTTAATCATTTGCTTGTTTGCATAGCATATTCAATATTACACATTACATTTCACCCCCTTACTCTCAGTAACAGATGTCTCAGATAGTATGTCTCCACTGCTGTGTTCGCCCTCCCCATTCGCTGTTTTCCTTATCTGAAATCGAATCTGGAGTTCAGTGTGCATCCCTAGCTCACCTTGGTTGTAATCTGCTTCAAGAGCACAGAAGTGCCCAGTTGGAGTGAAGAATAGGATATGTGAGGAGTTCTAAAAGGGAATGGCTTATCGTAATGTCTCGTTATTAACAAACGTGTATCATTTTAGAAATCTAGTTCGGTGTCAAAAACTAAAAATAGCTGATAAACCCAATCATGATCAAGTGTGTTTTAGGAGAGAGAGAGAGAAAGAGAGGGATTTGAAACTTGTCAACAAATCATTGACTTTTTGACTGGAGCTGTTTCCTGACATGGAGTCCCAGTCCCTCATCAGGTGACAGGAACAAATTTGTCTTCCCAATATAGATTTCTCTATGGCTGAGATGAATCTACTGAAGGCTCAAGTCCCATGCGAGGTGTTAAAAAAAAACCAAAAACCAAAAACAACCCCCGTTCCCCCCCAAAAACAAACACAAAGAAAGAAAAAAACTGCTTTGCCCCCAACAGTAGGTTGGGTCTCAAGTGTGTCTCACTGAGCATCCACATAATCAGATCCCTGCCTTCCAGGTCTGGATGTGTCATTCTCCATTGAATGAGCACCGAAAATCACAATGAGCAATTTTGTGAGTCAGCTGCATGAAGGCAAGACGATGTGCATTTTCAGACATGCACCAGTTAGAAATCCAAAACAAATCTTTGACGATGCACTATGGCAAATAAATTATGTATGTTTCCTTTTTTAATTTCATTTTGATCTGCCAACACACAAATTCCTCTGCTCCATTTACCATTGACGTCCTACAAGGGCTTCATGAAGACTGTGACGTCTCAATTTATTTTGGATGATGTCATGACATAATGAGCCTTTTTCCATGTTTAATGTCACTTCACATGAATTCAAGGTGCATTTCATTGAGCTATTTGGCTCCTATAGATTTAACGACTATGCTGCAATGATAATTGGTATATTACAAATTACATACAAGTAAACATAGTCATAATGCTCAATTTATAGTTGTGTAGGTTCCAGCTCTTGTTTACCAAATGTTATTCAATATGTTGGATTAAATGCTTATTTGTGAAGATCAGATGGTATTTATTGAATTAAAGGCTTTATCCACAGCTTAAGTAAGACATCCATTTCTCCTTTGAGCACCACACATTGGAATGTGACAGCAGAGGTTTTAAACACAAGCTTTTAAAGAGCTTTGGCCTGACATTTTTTTCCCCAGAAAATACATTTTTTAAAATGAAAGAAGCGTCAGTGCGTCTTATTGAATAGTCGGCACAAAACTCCTATTCATAAATGAATAACAAGAGTTCTCTTATGGTCGTTTTTTCATAAGAGCATAATCATAAGAGCCAATGCTCTGTGAGATGACAAAATGGTTAATAAAATATGCTGTAAAGGGCGAGTGTCAATATCACTCTTTTATGAAACATTACACCCCAAATCACTTAGCTTTCATTTTTGCCATTCAAAGAGTATAAGTGGAACAATCTGTTAGCCTCTGATATACTACCATGGGGGAACCATCGAAAGATTGAGATTATTTTCGAAGAATGGAAAAAATACAAAACAAACAGCAATTACTAATACCAATTGAACATATTGAACGTCGCATTACGCCATGAAAACACATCAGCATGTGCTGATATGCATTTTCAATGCCGTCAGTGAGACACCCGTGTGCCTCACAGTGTGTATGGCATAATATTGAAGGCTAGTTTCCATAATTGCCTCTGGTGACATCAAGATGATGGATATAATCTGTCATAGGGAGCAAATGCTGCAGGCCAGGGTCTGTCGCAGCTCCCTTGCCATCTGTTGGCCCGGAGTGGGCAAAGGGTGTGACCAAGCCTCAGGCCCACCAAAGCAAGATTACGAAAAAGGCATATAGCATAGGTTCTGGTTTGCCCAGGTCGTGGTATTGAAAATGGATGAAGAGATTGGCTAGAGCTTTTAAATCACTACAACATATTTGTCAGATGTGATTGTACTCCATATGAGCCAAAGTTCGTTTAATACAACGGCAGAAAGAAATTTCTACCTGTTAATAATTGCGAAAATATGTTAATAATTTTGTTGGACCTTGCGCAAAAACTTACTACAAAGTTAACAAGACTGAGAGGTGTTCAACAAAAAATATTTTTAACATTAGCTCTAAGGATGTTTAATTGACACCAATATTATTGCCTTTCAGTTCTCCAATTCATTTGACCTCAACCTCACGGTTAAAAAAATGGGATTGTACAAAGGCATATTGCTCTGGAGACTATAAATACATACTCATACAATTCTTGGAATACCTTTGAAGTGGCAATATTATGGCCAGGAATCTGTAATATGTTTAAAAATGTAATGACAGATATGATCTTAAGAAAAATTAAGACCAAATAATCTGCGGTTCTCATCGCGTAAAGCTCCAGTTGAAGAGTCTCCACTGCCTAAGATTAGTTGCCTGAGGAGTGATTCAAACCCCCAGATAAAGCTCAGGTCTGAATACCGGCACATGCAGGATTAGTGTGAAATCTAAGATTGCAGCCTTAGCTTGTCAAACAATAATCCAATGCAGGACCAAGACCATCAAAGAATGCCTGAAGGCAGATACTGTGGCTACTGGATAAGAGAAGTAGTGCATGGATGATTACGATTAAAAAGGATTGGAACAATAAACTACTGTTACCAGGTCATCCACAACAAAAGATTATTATTATTTATTAGTGCAGATGCAACTAATGTTGTGTGACAGTACTGCTAAAAAGTTGCTGTAATTGTATGCAGCATTTCAAGGCAAGTAATATGAAAATTATTTGCAACAATCCAATGAATGAAATTAAATCAAACATATTGCCATGCCGTGCCTGTTTCACTGGGGCCAATCATGCTAAAAGCCAATTTGAATGTAAAGCTTATTTAAAAATGAAAAATGACTGAATTGAAATGGCCATCAGAGGGGAATTCAACCAGGAGGACAATGCTAAAAACACGAGCTATTCAAGGGTAAGGACTCTGAATGCTTCTCTTTGAACAGAAGCCAGACACAAAGCAATGTCCTGAGACTGAAACGTCCCTCTGCAGGAGCTCTCAGCGGAAAGGTCGTCAGGTAGAATCAAACCACAGACAATGACAACTCCCAGTGCACATTTTTTCAATGCCTCATTCATCTTGCTGCCTTCATCACAGAACACCTCTTTAATCAAATGGATCAACTCAACCGTCTCTTTGGTACAAACAGACAACAGCATTATCCTAATTCGGTTTTATTGATCAATCCAACTCTTATCTGCAACTTCATATGCATGGTGAATGAGAGAATAAGGAATATTTAACATTCTAACAGTGATGGCCGATTCATTTTGGCACCAAAATACATATTTGAAACATCGATAAGGTATCAACTTCAACCTATATTTGGAATATTACCGAATGGTTAGTATATTAAGAATAATGGAATTAATTGAAATGTGCTTTTAAGCGGTGGCTTTCTTTACTTTCAGAGACCTATATCAAAATCACTTCTGTTTAATGATTAACAAATCCAGATTTTGGGCTGCATTTAATTGCATATCAGTGGTGCTGTCCCTAGTGATTAAATAATTTATGCAAAAGGTAGACGGAATGAAGGCATTTAGGAAGCAGAAGCAGAGGGATAGAGATCCTCATACAGTGGCCGATGCATGTATCATAAGATTTGATTTACAGTTCGAACAGTATTTAAAAACAATCATTTAAAGACCAGCTTACCTGCTGAGGCTCTCGTGGTGTGGTCTGTTTGACCCGTCGACTCGACGCAGTGGTGGTGGTGAGCTCCATAATGGTCGTGGACGTTTCGGACCGATTGGCTGTGGTACTTGACTGCGGTGTTATAGAAGAAGGCGACTCTCCTACAAGCCGCGCACTGCCCTGGATCTTAATGTTGGGGTCCCCCTCTGCGGCCATGTTGAACACTTTCAGGCCGTTATAGTAGAGGCCTGAAAGTTGGCCCTGAAAGGATCGAGTCCGGTCTCGCTCCCAGCCACCAATCTGTATAGTAGTTTGGCTGTTGAAGATAGTAAGCTGCCGCCCTGTGGGAAAACAATGTTACATATACAAATCTGTTGGATTGCAGACTTTTCAAGTAAACAAATACCAAAAAAGATAACACTCGCCAGTGGCTAATGAGACCAATAAATTACGGGTTGTAGAAGCAAACCCTGGCAATTTATTGCAGTTACTATGATGACATGCCTGTTTTATGGAAAAAACAAAAATACGAAAAAAGAAAATGCAACTTTGCTAAAAGGTTAGTCTCATATAAACAAGAAATCGTGATTTGGTAAGTGTAGCTATGATATGTCAATATGAAAGATGAATATATTAATAAATACATACATATGTATAGCATTTATATAATCGATAATGCATTTAAATTTATTTCTATAATTGTTTTTTTTATTTCAAGTTTTAAAATTTAAGAAATTTGTACACAGCACGGATAGAAAAGATGACAATGCGGCATTTTATAGTCGGAGGCATCCAGACTCCTTTTAGCAAACGCAATCAAAGAATAATAAACTAAAGAAGGTTAAGCATGAAAAACAACACAAAAACAAATAAGAACAATGTGATATGGAAGTTGGTTAGAGCAAAATAAAGGAATCAAACATAAAGGGGGGGGGGGTCATTTCACATTTTATGTGAAAAATATGAATTGGTTATTACATTGGAAAATCAAAGCATGCACTCATATTGTTTTAATGTTACAGTTCATTGAAATAAAGCCCTATACACAATATGTTAAAGGGACTCCAGAATTTTGACGCCAATTCGAATTGTTCTCTATTTATAATTTCTAGCAGTTTAATCACAAACATTAAAAGGCATCTGTCAAAAACATGAAAAAAACAATGCACATAAAAGCAAAAACAAATAAATAGTGAATTTATAGTTATTGTTTAGAAGTTTACAGCAAATTTACAGCAAAATGCTACTATAATTTATAGAAATTTTAACAATGTGGATTTAAATTCATATTTATAGTCCCTTTAACCATAAATTCACACGTATTAAAACAGCTGACTACCAAATACATACATTATTACAGTAACATTATATTAACTATTCAAATCATTTATTTTATTCATGTTTTATTTTATGTTTAGAGTTTACAAAATATTGCAACAACTTAATTATGATGAAATTATTCTATTTGAAATTTTAATCAGTGATTTTACCTTTGTCGAGTAGCCATTCGTCAACTACTCGACCAAGTCGGAATGGGATTCGCTGTCTAGCAATCGCCAGGCGTTCGTTATCATTGTTGCCTTTAAAGTTTAAAGAGACATTTCAGTGGTTACAATCTGTAAGGTCAAAGGTTCAAACGTTCATACTTCTACAGCTAAACAACTGCACATTTACATGTTTTATATTGAAAATGTTTTGTGTATTTATAACAAATATTTAATGAACCATTATTTAAACAAACATTTAATTTATTTTATCCAACAAATTAGGTCTACATTAATTGAAATTAAATAGTTTCATCCTTTGGATTAATAAAGCTAGGTTATAAAACAAACCACATTACAAGTTTCATTATCAAGTCTTGTATCCACCACATTTATCTTTCCACTCTGAAAATTTTAAAATGCTTTTTTACTGGTTAAGTACATACATTTTCAAAATAAACATCACTTAAATTTAAATGATGTCACTCTTGGTTGTTGGTTTGAAAAGAAAATGTAACACATTACAAATATCAATCTTGTAATGAATAGCCTCGATGACAAGAAATAAAGTCTATTTACAACATGTAATACATGGAACAATAAAACAGTCAAGATAGAGCTATACTGCATAGTTATCTTCCGTAAAATGGATTTGACAAAAGCTACACGGACAAGTGAGTGTCATATGTTTGCATGGGCAGGGTTATTGCGGATGGAATAGTGTTATTCAGTAAATGAGTGTCAAAGAAGTGCCACGGGAGGAGAAGAATCCTAAAAAAACGCCACTTTTACATTGAAGGGCCACTTGGCATAAATGAGGACAAACTCTGCATCAACCTTTTGTCAGGACCACTAACTTCACCAGAGCTAAAGTGTAAGTGCTTTCCCCTCTCCTATTGTCTGCAGGGATTGAATTCAGTCCGCTTCATTCTTCTTGCAGATTGACAATGTTTGTTCCATCAACTATATTAATTCACCCTGTGCAGATTAAAGATCTGCTAGCTAACAATGCTTTGGAGGTGAATGGCCCCTGAGCAGACAGGAACACAGAGACCTGAAGGAAAGTAGGTCTTGGTGGCAAAAAAAAGGAAAAGAAAAGAAATGTAGAGACATTTTTCATTACATCAGCTTGAATGACTACAAAGGCACAGCACCTTTGAAAAGGATTTAAAACTCGTTTCTTGAGTTCATTGAATTTGGCTGCAGATTGTGTCAAGTTGTCACAGGATGTTTATAGCAATTTTGTATGGAATCGTATTAAAAGCATTAAATATTAATTAAAAAAAAAAAAGAATCGTTAGAAGCTTGGAATCATTAAGTAACTCACAATGTGTATTTTACCTATAATAATAATACTACAATCACAATAGAGTGATTATGAATATAAAACACCATCATAACCTCTAAATAGTGAAAATTCATATTGTTAAAAGAGAATAACAATAAAATAAAATAAATAATAAGGAAAGGTGCCTTTCGGCTAACACAGACAGATAATTCAAAATGTGTCTATTTATGAGCAAAAATATTTTTTATTTTCTGCACTCGAGCTGATTGGATGGGTGTCAAACATGGCCAGTCTCATATTGGGGTCAATTAAAAGAGACTATAATCGCGTTATGATAATGTATTGATCCCCACTGTGGCACATGAACAATGCCATCCGCAGGCCACCAAAGAGAGCCTGTGACTATTGCCTAGTGGTGATTTGGTTTAGTATGAGATGGCCAAGCTTATCTACTTTTCCAGACAGCGGAGATTCAGCTGAGCCGCCCCCAAATGACCTGATTTGGTCGGATTCGTTTCATTTTGTCTTTTGGAACAAAGTTGTCAGTACAGATACTGGGACATTTCCTCTATCGATGGAATCAGAACACTTATAAAAGATAAAACCAGACAAATCTCACTATAATTTTTGATTCATTGATTCCAATTCTTTGCCCATAGTCTCCATTGTACTTTATTTAAAACTTTCTGGAGGCAGCCTGAGCAGGTTCATGAACAGAAGAGGGATGGGGAAATAAAATACAGCTATGAGACTGAAGAAAAAAAGCCAACCCCCACCATCAATCCACTCTGCGGACTCCGCACTGCAAGGTGGGGGGGAAAAAAAAAATCGGATAGAGGGTGAGATGGACAGAGGGGGCAGGGGTGGTCAGCTTGAGGTAAAAGGTACAGAGAGAAGGGGAAGTGAATGCAGGGGGAGTCATGTAAGTGCACTGTGTACTGATAACAGTAAAAAGAATAAGGCCAGGCGGGGACTTCTCTATTATCTTTGTGTGCAGTGCATGCTCATTGGGTACCGTAATAGGATGCTGCATGGTGCCCTGCGGGCCTGGCAACACCATTGTGTTGGTATTACTTTCATGACCAATACTCTGGAGAAGAAGCCCTTTTTTCTTGTTTTTGTTGCAGCCCAGCCTTTTGTGTGTGGCGAAAAGCAGAGCAAGAATAAAAGGAAGAACCACAGCAAACAGAAGGGCAGTTATGCATCTGTGCGTGAGCTTTGAATTTTAGATTAGAATAATTACGCTAAAGATTTTTAATGGGGCCTCTTAAGTATGAAGGACGAGGCTTTTCAGTGAGATTACGATGACAGCAGTATAAGTCTTGGTGGAACAATTATTGCCTTGCTTTCGAAAATGATTGCTCCCTCCGATGCAATCTGCACCTTTCTGTCTGTTGGACTTTCAAACCATCATTTTTGTGTCTGCCTTGCTCTATTGTAGTCACCGTTGATCTGTGAGAAGCCAAGGCCAAGGGGTACTATTATTGAGTGTATTAGTAGCATACATGGATACTTGTCAAACGAAAGGCGGGCCGAGTGAATGATGGCTTTGTGCGCTGGAGGTGACAAGGGGAACCGTACAGCAGTTGTAATTGAATGCAATTAGTCGAAATGACCCTAATGCACAGGTGTCAAACTCAAGGCCCGGGGGCCAGATACGGCCCGCCACATCATTTTATGTGGCCCGCGAAGACAAATTGTGCATCAAATTCATGTCATTACTAGAATTGCAAATTGTCTTCACTTTTAATAATATTGTTTCTTTTAGATATTTGACCAGTTTTTACTCGTCTGATTTGAAAACGAGTTATTTGTCAGTTTGTTTTGTAGCTTTTACTGGATATAATATGAGGTGCTCATATATTTATTTGGATTGACAGTCATAATGGCCCTCCGAAAGAAGCTATGACTACAATGCGGCCCGCGAAAAAAACGAGTTTGACACCCCTGCCCTAATGGAATAGCTAACCTTGGAATTGTTGCAAATGGATCATTGCACGTTTCTCAGGCTAAGGATTGAAATTACAGAAATGACTTTACAGTTGATAACAAATTTGGACCACAATGGAACCAATAAATTTGATTGCCCCGTAGGTTGTGTAAGACAGAATCTAGAATGTGTATGTTCAGAATGAATGATTTTGAATTGAATTCTTTGTGTTCTTTAAAAGAAGTAGCCGCTTCAAGTATAGTAGGGCACTATTTTTGCACATGGCTGTAGTTTTCTTTGTTTGGTATTTTGCTCATCTTTACACAGGTAACTTGGGCGTAACGTAATGATTCAGAGGGGTTGTCCCATGCAGGTATCGTATTCATAAACAAAATCCCATGACAACTGAATTTGTGGCTCCGTCAAAAATAGCACTACACTACCTGCGCCATGAGTTAGACCTGCTTTTAACTCGTCCAAAATCTAGTCTACTTTTGTAAACCAAATTTGCAGATACGCCAGGTGGCATGGCATGAATGCCCAAACTCACAAACACACTGAACTAGACCATCACCCTGAAAATGAAAATACGCCTGCTTTAACACCAAGGTCAGACTAGTCTCTGATAGTGTCAGGGGCGAAAGTGCCTCATGTTTGGTTTGTGTTTTTTTTCTTCTTCTTTTTAATACCAGCTGTTCACTTTTTTCACTTGTAAGTTATGTGTAACCCATTATGACCTCAGAGAAAATGTGTTTCAAAATTCAAATCACTTGGACACTGAGTTCCACAAGACGTGCTCAACTTCAGGGACTCTTTCTATAAAAGACAAGGTAATGGATAACAGTACTGCATCATAGAAAACACCATTGTCAGTGATTGACAACTGAGTCATTACACATTGAACTCAACCTGTATCAAGATAAGGTTGACAAATAGATCACTCTTAAGTAACAAAACAGGAAAACAATGAAGTTGCTTTCCCCAGCTTCTTTCTTTCATGATCTGCCTGTACAATGTTTGCAGTGCCAGGATTGACTATTAACACTGCTGTGCTTTCTCCCCCCATCTACAATATGTCAGAAATATTACTCGCCATGTTTTACCCGAGGTGATTAAGAAGGGTTGAGCACATTTGACCATCTTGCTTTTGGATAATTGACACTGTCATTGCTAAAAAGGTCAGCAAACATTCTGGAAAAAAACATTTGTGCTCCTGCCCAGACATTTAATTCACTCCCACGTTCAAACACATGATCTTGATTTGGACATGGAGAGCACACCCTTTGGGTGTACTGTACATATTTCAATTTGGAACAGAATGGGTATACTGCATGTTGGGGCACACAGCATTTAACATTCATTTATCCACAGTAGCTTTTGTCAAAGCCCTCTACCGTTCAGAGAGTTCAATAAATAATAATTTATATATCAATAAACACTGACATTTTAATATTCATGTTATTGACATGTAGAGATTGCACAGAAAAGTACCAGTGTTGCCGGGTGCTTCCTTAGCCAAGGACTCCATTCATATTATGTCAACTTCATGCAAAAACACACAATAGATTTAGCAACTATAAACTGGACATGTAATTCCATTTTGTTTAATTTTACTGTTGCACTATAAATTCTCAATTAAAATTGAAGCATCGCTAATACACTAAATGTAGCATGTAGGCAGATTTTGATCTACATACTCTATTAGCCACACTGTCAACAGTGTGGCTGGCCTTCGAGAAAGGTTGTATTTGATAAGAAAACAAACAATGTTAAGAAACATCAATATGCAGAGTGTGATTAAAGCATGTATGAAAACACTGGTATTATTCTACACAGCTGCTGGAAAGAGAATAACCAACAACATTACATAATCATGACAAGTGCAGTTCATAATCAACCTTTTTTTAAGTCAACCTTAATTAGCAAATTCATGCTTCTCAAGAGAGAGTGCATCACTCACCTTGGGGGTAGCGCTCAATGACCGGGAGATCATCCAACTGGAGTGTGGCATTACCCCCACTCCTCGTAAACTTGACTATGTGGTACTTTCCGTCGTTTACAAACTTTGTCGTCTCTTCTATGTTAATGTCGTCTGTTCCAACATTAAACACCACAGCAATGTTTCCTCTTTCCTGGAACAACAAGAACACAAAATGCAACAGAGGTGAGTTAGGGTGACTCATAAAGTAACTGTGCACAGTGAAGATCAACAGTAAGTCAAAAATAATGTTTGAATTCACCCTGCAGATCCCTTCATGAGGGAAGTTTCTTTAACAATTTATGGTCCAAGTTGTCAATATGTACTGCATAATCAATTTTCAATGAGCTAGTGTATGACCCCCTCTCCTCTTTGGAGATTCACTGAAATGAGCATCTGGTTGGAAGCTAAACCTATGGTAGAACTGCAGCTTTCTGCATGTCATTATCCAGTCAGCACAGCCAACACGCTTTGCATCTCCAGTCTCTTGCCAACACTCTCAAATTAAATCATCAACTGCCTTCCAAGACCTTCAGGTTCTGGTTAATTTCGGACGGTTCAAACCTTCTCAAAAAAGACAGAATTGAATGTACAATCAAAATCAGTCATTCCAATGTTCTGTTTGCCTAAGCTGTCTAATTGAGAAAAAATAATTCACAAAAACTGTAGGCCTTGTGTCATACTTGTGTTACAAGTGTGATTGTCAGACATTGATGTGGCAGTAAAACCTCACCTATGAGTGAATTTGTCAGTTTGAGTGATTTGCTCCACTTAAAATCCTTCAGGAAGAGTCCCTGAGATAGTAGCTGAGCAGTAAGCATTATCCTGCCTCATATTCTCATTTTAAAAATTTAGTCCAAGACAAGTATGAGATAAGAGAACCTACTTAGACCTCCAAAATCAGGACACAATAGTAAACGTCTTAGTAACTGTCTGTCTTGAGGGACCGACGCAATTAGTAAGTCCTGCTTTCAATAGCTCCCTCCAATTTACTTTGAATGCCTTCAGTGGCCTTGTTAAGGTTTCCAACTAAAATGTCCAGAGCATAAACATATGACATAAGAAACCATCAAGTACTGAAACAGATATTAAGATGAAAGAGGGCGAGCAACTGAACAGGTAGCACCATGGCCTCACAAAATGAACATAAAAGTCTTCCCAGAAGAGTGCAAAATACTCATCTGCATAAAGATAATCGACTCCAAATTTTCTTTTTTTCACCTACTGCCATTGTCCTTCAACATTTGCTAATAATATATAATTAGAGTCAATGTTCATCCATTATTAAGAGTAGTGGGAGTAACTGCTGATGCCTCGCCTTCCCGAGAGGCCTACACATGACATGTACATGTACTATATCAGGAAGACTCCCTATTTATATCATAACATAAAAAAAATCTTCAAACCGGTCGGACTTAAGCATGCAGTTCCGTCATGTTCTGAGAGCATCCCGATCCTGCAGCTTTAATATCTTATGGTCTGATGTCAGCTTGATTGATAGCTGCTTATATAAACCACGGCCATACTGCAAATTCAGGGCTGCTCACTTGTGCTGCCTCATGGGAGCAGACTGTATGGCGCATACATACCCCACCCAGAATATTCAGCCTTGCCTGACATTCTTCATGGCGTCTTGATTAATTGCTCATCTTGCTGCAATAGAGTTTAATTAACTGATGAAGTTGATCCACCATTCTCTTCTAATCTCATCCCTGTTTCTTAATGCTTCTTATCCTCGCAGCTGGAGGGAGGAGTAGCCGCCGTAATATTGAGGGTGTCAGTCGCTCGTTAAATGTCCCCATCTGCAGTCATTATACAAGCACGGGCGTAGTTGTTTTAGGAGCAATAAAGCTGCAAAACAGACACTGCAGACCAAGCGCTTGAGTAGCATTTCTTGCTTCCACTGATGCCAACAAAAGCACAAGTACTGCATCTCACTCTTTATTAAAGTTACTGCAGACACAAGTTATAGTTGTATAAGGTCAAACAAAGCAAGATTTAAACCATGAACTGTTTACAGGCTCATTTCATTGCCCACTCTGCAAAGACAGAAATGTAAATTGCCACCGTGTAGGTCCTTCTCTCCTATTCCTGCAAAATAAGACCTCAGTGCTCATTTATAAGTCCTTTATGATGACCATGACTGTGCTTTAGACATATTTTATAGCTCGTCAGCCCAACGCGACAGGACTGCAACCCATCATTTGACATTGTACGAGCCTCTGAGGTGCTGCCTGGCAGGTGGAGGAACACCTCTGCCATCCCTTAAGTATGTCTTTGTATGCATCTAATGTATGTGCACATGAGCAGGTTGACTTGAGGGAATATTATGATCTCACTACAGAGGCTAAATGTCTTCGTGTAGCAAGGACATGCAGGCCATTCTCCCCACCTTATCTTTTAATTACCCCTGACAGTCTTCTGCGTCTCTCTTTTAAGCTTTGTTAATGAAATTACAGAGCTAATGGAAGAATTAGGCACAAGAAAATGACTTCCCCTTTTTTCCAGGCATGTATTTCTGGTCCACGAACTGTACACTATGCAGTTATTCCATACCTCAGTAATGATGCCCAGGGGGAAAATGTTTCATCCGACAGTGTAAACATATCTATGCACATTGAGACTTGCCATGTAAATAGAAAGCAGTAAATTATATACATCTCATTATTAAAACACAGAAGGAATCTATCAAAAAGGCATTTCAGGCTCATAAATGAAAGAGATGTTGTGATTTATCAACCATAGTATGTCAGAAAAACCTGGCGATTGGGCATGTGCTGACTCATCACTCATTCAATTGAGCATCTGCTTAAGACATCATGTTGGCACACAGGATAAAGTCTCAATATGGCATCATCACACGCAACTGCATTTAAAAAAACTAGCTCTCCTTGCGCATATGGGTGAGAATCAAGCACTGAGAAGAAAAGTGGACTCCCTCTGCAGCAATGAAAATGAACATTTTTAAATGTAGGCATGCTATATAACTGTGCAAAAGTTAAGCCTGTCATAGGCTGTTTTTGTTGTTTTAGAAGCGCCCTAATTAGTGCACATAACAGTACAATGGTGCTTGGGAGAGAGCATTTGCTGGAGTTGAGCTGTTAAAACTGTTAAACACTTTCAACAAAAAGTGGCAAAGCATATACTGTTAATGTAAATGGGATGTACCAAGTAATAATAATAATAATTATTATTACTATTAATAATAATAATGTTTTTACTATTACTGTATATACTGTTTATCTTTTTCATTGCTTTGAGTATTACTTGAGTGAAATTCGACAAAAAAGGGATTCTCATGGAGATGTTTATGTTCTGAAAAAGAAAATCAAGCCTTCCTCTCATTGCGATGGTATCTTCAGCGTGCTGAGGAAAGAGTGCCTTTGCTGTGAGCTCAGCTCATTTCCAAATCAAACCCACTGGCTAAAGTGCCTAATTATCTGTGAAGTTGGCTTGAAATTGTTTTCATTGCTAGCAGACTTTCTCAAACGGCTTTTCTGGAGGAGAGCGTCATCAAATATCTCAGAGTTACTAAATTATCTCTCTAGCTGCATCAGTTCCTTAAATGAGAACTCAAAGAGAATAACAGAAGATTTATGTACTATTACCTTTCGTCTGTGATTTATACATCTAAATCATAGTGTCACTTAAGACATGTAGAGAGAACATACACAATTATGAAGTAGTAGCAAAAAAAAAAAGCAATTATGCCAGGCAGAGAGTCGATAACAGAGGTTGGAGGTGAAAAGAGCCAGGAACCGTTCATCTCTTCCTAAAATGACATTTGCTATCTATAAGCCTTTTCTTTTGTGCCATCTTGAGCGCCGCGGTGACACATTCCATCAAGAGAGGTCAACATATATCTGAAATTTCATTCTGTCTCACTCAAAGAAATCAATTCAGGTTTAAGGTGATTCTGCTGCCTGTCCACTTGTGACAGCTGGCGAGCAGTCGAGGTGAGTCGACCTTCAGCTCTGTCCTCTTCTCTCCACCGGGACTTCTCCCCTACCCCCCGAACATGCCAGCGCGCCTCACTTATCTACCATAATAAGCTCAAACAGTAAACAATGCAGGGTGACTAGTTGATTGAGTTAACAATGAGGACATTGTTGGGTATTTTTATTATTCCTACTTCAAAAGAACCACTATAATGTATATACATATATTAATGTGTTAATGATGTTAATCAAAGTCAACTTTGATTGTAAGCAAACTGAGGGGGAAAAAAATTCACTTAGACAAATAAGTTCTACCCTCGGAATCTAATTCACTTACTTGGATATTCCGGGACTGTGCTTGGCATGAGATTCCCTGTAATAATCAGGTACCTCTGCTCATAAATATGTATTTCTATCTTGTTCTACTGAGCTTTGTTCGGCTTGATTTGGTCACTGCTTGAACTCCTCAAGTAATTACGTTACATGGGCACATATCTTGTCAAAGGTGTCAAACCATGGATGTTCCTAATGTCATCTTTTAATGCGTTTTACCAATTGGGAAGGTACTACATCTTCTACCTCGGAAATTATTACCATCTTTTTAAAGGCCACTCTATAGCATTTCCCCCGGTTATTATGCTTATTATGATTATATAATGATTCCAAATAATTCCACATGTAAACTGAAGTGTGTTAAAAATTTACACTGAGGATTTCAAAATGTGTTTAAGAAAGTTTAACTTTGCTCTACATCGTACAGTAATTAAGGTGAAATTGTCATGAATATAACATACCATTTATATTTAAACAGTTTAATATAACTTCCTGTAACGAAATGTTTTGCATGCAGAACAATGAGATCTCACAATTTAACATAACACTGTGAACATTAGTGTCATGTAAATTACCTTGTAACCTCTAAACCTAACGCTTCCAGTTCCCTTGGAGATATATCTTCTCCAACAAAATTATTCTGATGCATAATGTGTTTTTTGTCAGGCTAAAATAATTATAAAAAAAAACTTGATGCTCCTTGCGCAAATTCCCCTCACATATCCTCTTTAATCTTTCTTCTTTATTGGAAACCCAAAATCAATATCACTCCCTTTAACCCTCTTATTCTTATTAAAGATATATATCTTATGTGAAAAAAAGAAAATATGTTGCTTGTATTGAAAAACGATGTTCATCTCCTGTGCTCAATAACAAAACTAAATAAATAGTGAGATGCAGCTAGTTTGAAGTTTGCCTGTCTGACATTAAAAGCTGCAGCATTTATCCACCAAGACATACTCTACATATCACTTATCCTGCCATGACTCGAAGGCAGAGGAGCCTATCATAGGGGAGGTGGTACTTTTTACTTTTCCGAGCACTTAATACAAGTCTCCATTCAGATTGTTTGGATGTCATCGCCACACAGTTCGGAAATCAGCATGGTATCTGGGGGGTTTCCAGGTTTTGCAATAGTCCTGATCAGTTTATTTAATCTCTGCTAACACTAATATTTTAGCATTTCACGGCATATTTTGGGTAATTGAAATTTTTAGTTCACGTCGATGCAGCATTGAGGGTTGATGTACTTCCAACTACCACCTTTTTTCTGTTAAAATGGAGCACACATTCATTCTTTAAACTCAATTGGCCTGAAGACAGGACTATTTAATCTATTTATCTAGAGCAAATAAATAGATGGCATTTTACCGTAGAGGAGCAAAGCTTGCTGTCAATTTGTTTCGACAATGAATAGCAGTTGCTGTTTCTACTAGTTAAATATGTAATTCCTTACATTGGTGTTGCTGCTATAATGTTCTATTTTTATTTTGAACAAGGTCTGTCACAATGTGTGGTTAGAAGTTACATGAAATACATGAAAAAAAAATAATACATCTAAAAACAAATAGAGATACTTTGATAAATGATGACTTCCTATTCTTCGACATGCAATTTGTCACACATTAGGAATCATAAGCAAAGTTTTGTTAGGCAGTACTGTCACACTTGCTTAAAAAAAACAGTGGAACCTCATGTTACGTACTAGTTAATTGGAGTTTATAACCCGAAACACTACTGTATTAAAGTAATGTTAAATAACGTGGTTGCTTTTGGCATCTGAGTTTGGGTGAATGTTGGAACTTCCACCTCACAACAACATGTGTTGATGCCGATTTCGGTGTGATTTGACATGACTGATATAAACTGTTCATTGCCTTGATTTAGGAAACGGTGTTGTTCAATAAATAATAATGTAGATAGTATTTTCTGATGAAAATGAAATTATTTTTGGACTATGACAATCGTTTTTGAGTGGATGATGGAGGATGCACATAGATATGATTTCCGCCTTACTCCCTTAAGTGGATTTCAATTTCAATGTGTAATGCAAGTTGCCAATGATGGTTGCCCGAGGCAAAATACAGCAAAATATAGATTCATCTGCTCGTCCACGCAAAATGGTTCATATACCAAAAATAATACATAAATGAAGGTCATTTTTCCATGTACGTGACTCAAATTGTTCACAAACTTTTGATGAAGAAAAGTGAAGTAAATTATTTCCTTTACTTTTTTAGACAGTCTGCTTCTATCCATCTAGAAATTTGTACAGCGCCTCTGATAAAATGAGGGATGATTGTCTGTCCACTGGTCCTATTTTAGAGGAGTCCTGACCCATCATTTTGTGCCTGATGGCTGCATACACACTGCGCTGCATATAAACATCACATTGGACAACATACGTATAGCCAACAACATGATGTCTCCTGACCCTGCATGTATTTGACAGAGGGGAAAAAAAAAAAACAATCTTGGAAAAACATCCATCCAACATTTTTAAAAAAAAAAATACAGGTCATATTCCAAATTAAAAAGCAAACAAACCAAGTTGTGTATGAGTTCCTTGCTGGTAATGAAGGGTACGTTTTTGGTTCACAAGCTAAGCGAACAGCCATCAACACCATGCCAGCTTCCCTTGACACACCATACATGCATGCGTCACCCGCCTCTGCACTGCTAGGGTGACAGTGCAGTGTCAAAGAAAATCCTTGTTAGGGCCACGGAGAGCAAGGTGACACGTCTCGGCAGAGCTGCCATTTAAAAAAGGTCAACCTTGAACCTAAAACTTCAACCCACATATGTTAAAACTACAAAATAACTTTTTAATTTTGGGGGTTAAACCTTTTCTAATATATTTTAGTGTTTTCTTATCGGAATGGCACAAGGCAACAGATGCTCGGGAACAACTGGAGTACTAGAGTGAGTACCTGCCAGTGCATACATCAGCACTTTGAAAGGTGACGGCATGCAGGCTCTAACTGACAGACCAACCAGCCGCTTTTATTTGCTACAGCCTTGACTCTGCTTCTCGTTTTCTCTTATATTCATAACTTGACAGCATGAAAAAAATCAACTCTGTGAAAAGAACAAGTCTAAAACAGCAGGATAGATTGCTGGGGGATGTCGGCATTGGTGTTATATTGAAGTTGATTTTTCAAGGTCTAATAACTACAGAATTTTAAATGCATGGCTGAAGTATTGCTTGGAGAAAAAACTAAGTCTGGCCTCTTATTTTCACTGTGATGCTGCTCTGACCACAGAGTTGATTATTTGACATTCATGAATTGTTAATCATTACTGACTGGACCCTATTACCATGCACCTTGTAGCAATTGAAAGGTCAACTAGACGAGCTATGGACACATTTTAATTGGTGCATAATCAGGATGCCAATTACACTTGCACTAATGAGAGGAAATTGATTATTACGGCAGGTCCGTGGGCTTAATCACAACGGAATTGAATCGAAGCCTCAGTGTTGTATTTTGTTTAGCAATATTCCAGGCTAATGAAACTATGCCCATTTCTATCCTGCAGTCTACGTAGTTTGTGTAATAATGAAAAGTTTGTTTTATTATAAAATATTCAGTAAAGTAACTAAGGGAACTGTGGCAGTACTGTTGAAAATAAAAGTATAACTCAAACACAACTGATCATTCAATAAAAAAGTGTATCTCAATGAGGAATTTTACCCTTCTTTTGTGGTGAAAAATGAACTGTGCGGGGGAAGCTCGTGATGCAGACTAGTGTCAGGCCAAGTGAGTTGAAACTGATGGTGCACATCATTAATAGTCTGAAATAGACTGAACATTTTTACTAGGTCGCACTGTTAATTGACAACGATACTTGGGCTGGTGCCTCGCAGCCTGAGGCTCTCCCTCTTTCCTCGGTTTTTGCTCTCTTTCACTTTGCTTCGATTTTAACGTCCTATTTATTACTCTCTTCACTTTGCCTGCTAGTGATTTTTGCCTCCTGCTCACATCCCTCTACACACTTTTCAATGTCATTTTTTCCTCTTTACCTCTTCAATATTTTCCTCTTGAGGACTTTACAGACAGAAGGACATGTGGCACACATGCTAAATATGTTGAAACAACTATCTAACAAACGTTTGAAATTTGGTTGTCTCTTTTGAGATAGGAGTCTCGATTACAGTCCAATGCCAGAGGTATCATTTCAATGCACCAAGACACTGAAAGAGAACCGGATGAATGAATTGCAACCCTTGGTTGTTATTTTTCATCATGTACATCTATTATTGATCTTATGAAACAGACGACCCTGGAGCAAAGGTGCAGGGAATGTGGTGTGCTTGATATATACATGGACATATGGAAGAGCACTGATATGATGGGTCCAGCTTTTCCACTGACTCCAGTTATTACCTTTCTCACGATAAGCATTCTATGACAAATTATCATGACAAGTTGCATTATTTTTCAGTTTTGTACCTGAGCGAAAACATCCTGTGGATGCTTTTCTATGTAGATAAACAAATCAAAACATGTCTCAATTCTTTTCTGCCGCACTTGGGATACATTTCAGTTCACCTGTAATCCTTATGAGGACAAGAAAATGGAGAGGTGAATGTATTCTGTAGTACAGTACTGAGATTGAGGATAAGAAAAATCATGTATAACAATGAAAAAAAAACACTTTTACAAATGATCCATGACAATGTTTTGTTTATATGCATGTCAGCTCCATTTAGCATCACTCCTAAGCTCCGCGATGCATTTTATTCCCCGATACTATAGCCATTAAAATTCTAGCTGTCATCTCTTGGGCACCAACAGATAAAATAAAGCCAAGGGGGACAGTTCAGTTTTGATAATTGAGAATCAGATAATGACTTTGCTGTCATTAATCTCTCACCCCGGTACCTGAAGGAATTGATTTGTGTGAATGAGAGAGTATTTGAGGACGAAGGTGCGGCAAGCAGGACTAAAACAATGAAGGGATGGGTGGAAGATACAAAGCTGGTGGATTTCAATTGGAGGTAGAGAAAGCAAAACAAATGAGAAGGGACCAAAAGAACGAGGCCAGACTCCACACACCATCAGATATTACGGTGTGTCCAATGTCTGTTTGCTGACAAAGGCAGCTAGATAAAAGTTGTCCAAATGAGTGGCCATCACAAGCTATTACTCTATTGCTCAACCACAGCTTCCTGCTTTCCGGACTCAGTGATAACCTGCCGGGCATCTCAGTGTCATGAAGGGCTCACCTGTCAGTAAACATGAGCATTAAATCATAACCACACATATGACTAAGTAAGCTTTTAGCATAGTGAGCCTGTAAAGAAGCCGCTGACCAGAAGGAGGATGGAAGTGAAGTTAAAGGCCTGAGGTTGTGGTGCTGCTGTCAGCTTTTAAATGTAGGGAGGCATTTATCATCAGGAAGGTAAGCGGGTTTTCTCAAAGCAACTCAGGCGAAAAATGAACAGCTGCCATGCCTGCGCTTACAAAGACCGCACCATTCTTTCTGCCTTTCACCAGCCTCGCTTTCCAGCAACAGGAAACTACTCAGACGTAACGGCATTCCAATAATACGCCACAGGCGTCAAGCTACAAAATATACATGAACATATAGGAGAAATACGTATATGCAAAACAGACAGGACGGCAAGAGCCTATAGAAATTTCCTTCGGAATCAATGTTGATATAAAGAACTGCAGACAGAGAGGCTCTTTATTCGACAGTTTGCCTCACATGAGGGCCTTGGTGTAACAAAGGCTTTGTGCAGAGCACTCGATACCATATATGATTTTGTGGGTAGCCTTGATGTGGGTTCTTTTCTTTGAGTTTCTATAACTAGGAGATAATTGAGGCTTTCCCAGGGTTGCATCGGGTATCCTTCTGAACTGGTGGTTTCACTCTAATACTCGTTTTCTAGCTCTATGAACGGAGGAGGGTTTGTGCCTTTGTTTCAATCCAATTCAGAAAGATTCGTTTTGCTGCGCTGTGCTGAGTGACGGGGAGGGCTGTCAAAAGCCTTCCCATGGGTGGGCTCACCAGGCTGTTCAGTACTTCTGGCCAAGGAGATTCACTATGCACATTCTCTTTTATAGCCCTTTCTTATTCATCATAACACAACTTCAATTTTATTAACCTCTCCAGCCAAGCATACATCATTGCTTCTGCTGCCAGTCTATTTCTCTCTATTTCTATTTACGCAGCACGCTGCTCCATCCGCTTCCCCACGACGCCCATGAATGCGCATACACAATGCAAACTCGCAACCGTAATCAGATGTAGCAAGCAGTTAGATGGAGGGAATTGATGCATTTCTTGCACTCCCGGCTCGTCTTTATCTTTTTTACTAAAAGGTGTTGCTTCCCTACTGTGCCTCGCTTTGGGGTCATATCCATCTAGTTTCTTGTTCAGCATGAAATGTCGACAGGACCAGAATATTAAATTGAAAACACAAGCGTCACATCACCTTTACATTAGAAGCAAATCAAATAACAAAAAGAGTTGTGGAAATGATTATATACATTTATGGTAAAACGGCATAATATACATGAATATTTGTGCATCACATGATGTTGATTTTGAGAATCTAGAATCTATCTTGAAAGTACAAGCTAAAAAGCAATGAGATGTTTTTGTTGCTCCAGCTTTTGTATAAAGTGAACTATTCTTAGCATTATTTATTTTTTTATTTAACCTTTATTTACCCAGGCAAACAATTAAGAACAAGTTCTTATTTACAACCGCTGCCTGACACGTAATACTTCTACAGATCCAAATCCACTCAGTCAGCAATTTGTATGGAATATGATATGTTGATATCATGAACAAACAAAAATAATCGGATTATATGTTTGCGTCATACAGCGAAGCTTGAATCCAGACTCTTTTTGCAGCTAACTTATCATAAACTGTGCTCCCCTCAAATGCTATTATCGGGCATCAGATAAATGATAATAAGCAACGCCTCAAGAGAAACAATGTTCTATTCCTCATGAAAGATTTATGAGTTTCCTCCTGCTACAGTATGTGCCGCCTGAGAAGAATTCCACACAAAGACAACTCTGTCATAAATGTGCTATCCAGGCCATAATGAGAAAGATGAACAAATTTAAAAAGCATGGCTGCTTTCTCATTGTATGCTGTGGCCCCTTGCTGCTGCACTTCAACAGGAGGAAAGCACAGTTGTGACTTATGCAAATGGGAATGCATTCTTCCAGCTGTTCAAGAACAAGATATACTACATATGCAATCACACGAAAGACATCAAGCTGGAGAAGGCTGGAGGCCCGGGTGATGCACAGCAGATTATATTCTATGTACAGTAAGTGGTGGTTTGTTGGAAACTATCACACCAACAAAATGTACAACTTGCAAACCAGTTGCTATCCAAGCTTCGGCCCCCGTCTATTAAAATGATTTTATCACGACTATAATATTTATCAGGCAACCTGGAAGCGTTTCCCAACACGAATCTTAGCAGTGACGTTTTCCGAGAAGCAAATTCATGTTTGCAGATTTTAATCAGGGAGTATAATGAGAAAACTGCTGTATTGCACTGACTCCATGAACACTTGGTCAAGATGTGGTATACATTACCATATATGTCAACATGATGACAAATGACAATATTGAGTAACAATAAAGAGATTTCAATGCATGTTACCCCAGGAGCAGTTTATGCAATTGTAATTTGTGAGGAGGCAGAGGTGTTTGTACAGTAATTGGTGGATGTGCCAAAGAGTTGTTGTGCCGTGCTTGATGGGTCACGGAGCTAAAATGAGCATGGAATCTGCAAGCGGTTGCGGTATGAATACTAAACGGTGATGGTCATGCCAGGCCTCTGGCTTGGAAGTCCGATGAGAAGCTGAAATAAATAGAGCCACTCAGGTGTAATATAGTCAGGAAGGCTTGGGTCCTTATTAAAGCAGAACTAAGCCAACTCTACCAAACCTTAATTTGTAGGATGGCTTAATAGATGCTTTATATTTGTGTCTATTTGGGCTTGTATTTGTGTGTATGCGAATTAAGCAAGTGGTGCACTTCATGCGCTCCAGAGCCATGCTGGAGGCAACTCTGCACACGCACACTGTGTGTGATGTCACATGGTAATGGAATTTGAATTTCATCGTTTCTTTTCAGTGTCAGGTTGTTTCTTGATCCTCATTTCAGCTCAGAGGGTAAAACCAGATGCTAAATGATTCCTTCCGTCCAAGCTGGCCTTATTTTAACCCGTTTTAACTGATCAGATTTGCGGAGGCAGGGAAATTCATTTCACTGAAAACTATTTTACTGCTCAACAAATTTGTCTGCATTTTTTTTAATCGAACATCCACGTAAGCACTTCTAGATCATTTTTTAGCTAATTCCAGGTTTTCATTAATAATCAATAATCAAACCGTATGGAGCCGTTGTGCAGATCAAAATGCAAAAGTGAGGGAAAACCAACACTAAATGCCATCTACCAACCAAAAGCGAGGTTAGCATACCTCTTTAAAGAGAAGACAAACAGCAAAAATAGAGAAAAACATTCTGTAATACGGCTTCATGCCTTCCTTTGTCTCTGACAAACCTCTCAGTCTGCCTGACAGCATTGTAGCTGTCAAACAGATTCCATAAATATGTAGCACAGAGATCAACATGCAAGGTAAAAGCTGTTACTGTCACTTCTCTTTGGAGTCAGTGATGGATAATGGCATTTTGAAGCCGACAAGCTGAAATAAGCAGAAGATGATGCACCATCTGAGAGTTGTGTTTAGTACCATAATGGACACGGTGAGGATTAAATTGTAGTTAAAAAAAAAAAAGAAGCTAAGATTGGCCCGACAAAAGACAACATTACTGTGTTTGTTCACTGGAGGCATATGGAAACAAATGATGTACATGTAAAAATCTAATTAACGAAGCCAAATAATAATTAAAAAAACAAAATTTTTTTGGGAAGATACATTGAACAACATTTGGCAAGCTGTACAAAATTATGCTTGTTTATTCAGTCAGTATTGCTAATGTAATTTCACCAGCTTGCTGCAAATGTCAAGCGTCCTTCCACCTGGGAGCTGTAGGGCAAATATTTGGACTTGATATCATTGCTTGTTTTCAGGCTCCCCGTGCTCTGACATGGTGACAAAAATAAACATGAAAACTGTGATTAATGGGAGGAGTAGATGTCTGAATTTCGAATTGTGTTGCGCCTCACAACTCTTAGCATTTTGTCCCTCATCAAAACATCCACCCACTATTTTACTCTATTCATTACATAACTACAATGCGGGGGAGTTTCCCAAACAGTATAAACACTATATACCCACAACTATTTCCAGCCATATCGTGAGTAAATCTGGTTTATAAAATATACATCTGCTTTGTATTTTAAAGGTTGCATTTGAATTTTAAATAATTAGAGCTTTTCTTCTATTTGGATTAATAGAAAAAGTGCAATCTAATTTTTTATTTTCATATTTTCAATGAGGCCCCGCTGGAAACTGAAATAGAGTTCTGTCACATAAGTAGTTACATGCCTTTTTCAATTTAAAACAATCCACACTGAAAGTAATGTTAAATTGAAAAAAATAACTGCAGCCAGGAAATTACTGGAATACAGTTTTGAATATTAAACGTGGATGTTTCAATAAAAAAAGGCAATCACTTAAGAAGCAATTGTCTCAATAATGCTCGTTACTTGATGTTGAATTCATATCCGTGTTAAACCTCTTAGGAATTGTTTCCGACTAGGAAATCCACGACAGTGCTCTCACTGGTTTAAACTTGCAGACACCTGCGTTTTATGCACGCCCCGTTGGGATTTACTTCACCAAATAAAACTTTCTGATGGATATCTTGGCTTCCCTATTTGAGGTGGGAATACAAAGCATTTTATTGACGGGCCTTTGACAAAGTGCTGATGTGTTTAAGTGAATATTGGCTTTTCTGTTTGTCTATGACAGCGTCCATCTTCATTCGGCTGCCTCAAACCTGCTTCAGAACCTATTGGAAATGAATCTTTTACGACACACCTTCCATTACTCCCCCTCTCATAAATGCCTCGCCATCTTTTATCTGAAAAGATGACACTTCCATTATGGTCTGCCACCATCTTACTGCCGCCCAGTGAGTTGTGGTGTTTGGGAGGACTGATGTTGACCAACACAACAACAGCAGCAGCAGCGGGAGACTCTCACTGTGCTGGATGGAGCGGATGACTGCTCATCCAGATCCCACAAAGGAAGCACACAGGAGGGTCCCTTGCACACTTTTATTTTCATAGTCTTGTTCTTCACCTCAAAATTCCCAGATGCGGCGCACAACAACAACAAAAAAATGATAACACTTTACCACCAGGGAGAGAGAATGTAGGTTTTGTAGTGTTTGATCAAATGTCAAACTAGCAACAATTTTGGTCCGAAAAGAAATGGGTTCTAAAGGCTTGTCCCTCCGCTTCATTGTAGGGTCATCATTAAAACTGTCCGCCAACACCTTGTTTTGCAATTTGAGAGTACACACAGAGAGCAAAATAATGCTTTGTTATGTGAAGCTGTGTAAATCTTTTGATTATCTGTATTTAATAAGAGGATGCCTCCATCCGGTGTGTGTGGGTTGACAAAAACAGCCTCCCGCCCAAGTCTGAGTGTTTCACTAAGAGACACACACACACATGAGATTGCTGTCCACATTGGTCTTACAAATGATGGATGAATTATGAATCAATTTAAATTGATCACTTAAGATCCATTCTCTCTTCAGACTTTAAGCGACTGAATTGATCTTCTCATGCTATTTGCTTTCACATTTATAATGCTGAGCTTGTGTATGTTTTTCTGATTGATCACCATTTTCCACTGCCTACATTCGGCAGATTTCATTTTTCTTTTCCTTTTCTATTTGCGCCCGACACATTTCTACCCATTTATCAAAAGGCTTTGGGGCAAAACCGCTTTCCTCCATCATGATCTCATCAGCCCTGAATCCTTGACCTTTGTCCTTCGCTGCAAATGTCAGCTTTCTTTACGAGGCCTGTGATGGGTTTATTGAACAGGTCGCGCTCCCTGACACACATGCACACACTCACACTGCGACACACGAATATGCACGCACACACACACGATCAGTCATTCATTCATTCATTGCACATGCATGCACAGACTACCATTTGATGATCGAGGCATCCATTGGAAATTCACAGCCCACATTGGTGGATGGAATGAGAACCCATCACCCTCCATGCAACCACCACAAATAATAGGATTTCATGGGGACTGATATTGCTTCCTCTAAAGCCTTATGGACCGTTAGGCTTCATGGAAACGGTGTCCTGTAATTGAGGCCATTCCAATAAGAGCAGCTTTAAATGGTATAACAAAACAAAGTAACAATAAACACAGTAATTTAAGTCATTCCATGGTGTTTGTGTCTATATTATGGGAATCAAAAGAACAAATAAAGCATGGCTTCAAAGAAAAGCATGTCGTTGTCGTGTAAGGTCTGGTCTCAGGTTTATACTTTCAGCCAACACGGCCGAGTGATCGGAGCCCAAGCGTTACTCTGATGCCAAACTTTACCCTTGTGACGGAGGGAACAGCTGGCGATGGAAATTATAAAACATCTTTCTCCTACAGGATGTTTTTTTCCTTATCGCCTTACATTTACCCAAACTAACATATGTGCATGTCTATCTAAAAAAAATGAATTTAATTTAAACCAGCTCAATGAGTATGTAAGACTTTTTGCTTCTTTCTCTACCACCCATTGGATGAGTTCTATTGCTATTATTTCTTAAAATAGTTCTTAAATTAGCAAAAAAAAAAAAAAAAAAAAGATCTGAGTGTCCCAGAGAAAAACGTGTTTGACTTAAAAGATAAAATGCATTATATTGAGATTGGACTTTTTATTCAACAACAAATGGTCAGACAGGATGAACTTGGCAACCTGTGGTTAATGAATATTGACAGGAATGGAAATCGCTTCTTCTACTTTATTTCATTCTATCTGCTTCTTATCACTCTGTGCCTTCACAAGATTTTATCAAATTAAGTCCTGACAATGTCCTCACACTTTATCTTTTCTTCAGCCTTCAACTTATGATTTGCCTTCAACTCTTTGATTGTCTTTGGGTCATTATCAGTTTAGTATCTCACAGGGAAAGGTAGCGGTAATAAAAGGCAAACAGGATGGAGCCCAGGCAGTTTGTCATTTTGTTTCATTCCCAACACCCTTTTTTTGTCTATTAATGTTTTTTAAGGAGTTGGACCCAAAGATTATTCCTCAATGGTTCTCTATAATGAAATAATATGACTCTCAGAGAGTAGTCGAGTAGTTGTCTTCATCTATCACCTGGAAGCTCCCAGTGAGGCTGTGATTTAGTCACACAATGTACACAACTTTGCATTCTTTAAGACCAATTGTCACTGTCATGTCATACATGATTGACTCAATTATCCACAGCTCACAAATATTACGGCCTGGCTAGGTAGAGATCTGCCATTTGTTTTATGACTGATGGAGTCAAATGCTTTTAGTGTATGCCATGACTTTGTTTCTAATCTACAGGAGCTATTAAAATTTCATGTAGTGGTAATGACACTAAAATGACTTGGTTGACAAAGTTTGCAAGTTTATGGACTGGATGTTTATAGATTAAAACGCAAACAGTCTAACTGACTGACTAACTGGCTGTGTGGGTTTGTGTTGCTATTGACTAATAAGCATAATGGGAAGAGCTGGCGCCCAAAAGATACATTTCCATACTGTAATGGACACAGAAATTATTTGTAGTTGGGAGATTAGGCACTGGGGGATATGATAGAAATTAGTGGAGAGTGTGAAAGTATCCAAATATATTTTGGATGCACTATTTGCATAACTTGTATTTCTGATCAGACAGAATGAAGCTTCAGTCGTTAGGCGAGTTTTAAAAAGTGACTTCTTTTAGTGTCAACTTCAAGGGGGATTCAGCTGAGGCCGTGGTATTCCCACAACAATTTTCTACATCTTTTATAGCCTCTCTCATAAGACACGAGACTATTTCGCAAACTATGCTGGTAAATTAAAGAGTTAAGCAGAGGCAACTACTTCAAGCATAACTGATTTAATAGGCCAAGTGAAGGGAGGAGAAGATGACGATAAAATGAATTAGGCCCACTTGCTCTTTTAATTACCGTTGTCAAGGTGTTTACTTTGCCCTTGTTGGACAAACACTCTAAAAGATCTTTCAAACAAAGTAACATGAGGCAGCAAATGAAGCCATAAAGCTTAATACGTATTATATGCTGAAACATTTACTGCAACATTAAAGGTAACTTCAGCATTTTTGGTGTGTCCAGGGACACGTAGCAATGCTTGGTTGACAAACAGACTTTAAAGAGGTCACAGATCCATGGCTGCTCCGTTTACTTCTCATCTGAGGGATTTAAGAGGATAAAGACAGCATTTTGTTGGCGCTTTTATCATGGCACTATGAGGTGTTCTGTGGTATGCAGGATTCAGATTGCTGCAGCCTGGGTTCTAACACCAGAACAAAGGGATCAGAACATTTTATTAGTCCGAAAGACTTTACATTGGCTTTTTACTCCAGTCTGAAAGGCTTTACATCGGCCTCTCGTCAGCTGTTCATGCAGTTTTATTTTATATTTTTTCTTTCTTTTAAACTTCTAAAAGTATTATCTCTTGTTTGCCTTCAAATGTTGTATTTTGCCTTTAAATGTTTTGTAACTATGTGAAGGACACGGAGATGAAAATGTGCTTTATAAATAAAGCTATCTTGGCCTTGCCTTTAAATCATCAATTGTAAAATTATATAACCAAAACAAAATCTACTCCCCTTATAAATGTACTTCCTTTGTGTGGGAATCAACCAGCAATAAACTTCAGCATCTCAGACTTGAGACACGTAAGTGACAGCCTGTGACTCAGTAATCATTTCACAGCACAAATGCTCTGCTAAGTACACAGTCCAGACAGTGTCCTGAATCACCAGGGTGCAACTTTTCCATCATTTTCCAGTAACTAGCAGGCAGAACGTTCAGAATACCATACATTTTGTAAACCAACACTGGTACTGAAGTAATGATGCACGAACTCATTCATTCACTTTCCAAGCACTCATCTGTATTTAGAACCCCTTTGAAAAGGAGATAGTTCATCTAAACGAGCAACAAAGGCTACAAAAATAAATTGCAATTTTCAATTTTTTTTTTAAAAACTATGCTTTGTTTTTATTATTGCTATATTCTTAAAATCATTTTTGTTCCAGAGCAGCCCAGTTAAGCCTTCAATAAGTTGAATCCGACTTACTACTGTAGTTCAGGCTGGTCTGCTGCAATGGAGCAAAATGAACGGAGGCTAAATTTATCTCAGCCCGAGGATGGAGGCAGCTGTGTCAAAAGTCAACCGCTATGTCCAATTCATGCTGTGGCGCTTCAATCTCCATTAAAGAAAAACATATGCATAGGCATCATGGCAATGGATCATACAATCGATCTCTAGCTAAATTTAGAGAAACGCATTTGAATCGTGATGTGGGCTGTGTCGATACAAATCAAATTCATTCTTCAATTCTTCAATTTGTAAAAAAATAAACAGAATGTCAATGTTGTTAACCTCGCAACCCATACATGAGCGAACGTCGAACAGGCTAACGGTCTAATAAGGGCAGACGATCAAATCGAATTTCCTTCATGTTAACCGTGGCAATATTGCCAAGCCCGTAACGTATTGATGCTCAGCTTTGAGAACGACGTTGGACACCCACTGTGATTTGTAACACTAATAAAATAGAAGGCACATCATTGTTCTGCATTCAGAAACACACATAACTCTCTCCCTGTCGCACACACACAGTCATCCTTTGTCATGGACCACTTGGCCTTGTCGTGGCAAAGAGAATGAACAAATTGAGAAATGATTGGAATTGAAAGATGAGTAATGGCAATTCTAACGCTGCCCCCTCGCAATATGGAGATGATGAGATTTGATTCTTTGAGGTCAGGTAACATCATCCAGGGCGAGTGGCTGCTTTGACTGTGACTAAAGGGATGGGATGCAATTCACTCTCACACTCCGGCTTTTACCACGATTGCTCACTCCTACCGCTACATGAAATATGAACGTAAAACAAACTAAAACAATTCATCTAGATAAAATAAAATAATGCCCCAGACATAAATCAAAGCAACTTTGACCTACATTTTCAAACATGAAAGATGTATATGAACATGAAAATCTTCAATATTTCCTGACAAAAAAACATGTAAAAGGGGAAAATGTTTGTCCTGACTAAAACTCGATCTAAACTGTTGACAGCTTTTATTCACTAAAACTAAATGGATGAAATTGTTTTCTTGAAATAAAATAAAGTGGGGCAAAATAAAAAATGTGATGATTGACTAAAAATGCTAGAAACTAACAAGCATGATTCAAACTGGACAAAAAATGAGGCTAAATTTAAAAATGGCAGATAATATTAACACTGATCATCGCAGAGGGAATAAATGAGGTCAGCGAAGCTCCCCCATCCGTTCCTTTCACTGCTGTCTCTTCAAAATGGTCAGCTTTAAACCCACTATTACGGTGGCATTAGCATAGTCTCATAAAAGTCCTTCTCTGCAAACGATAATGACCAGCACAGAAATTCTGCTGAAACTGGTAACTGTGAAACGAGGTGAAATCAGGGATCAAAGTGAAAAAGCATCTGGTTGCATCCTTGAAATGCTTTTATATGTGCATTGCCAATTGACTATTGAATTTTTGGATTTCCTCTTGTTAAATGAAGGAGAGGGGAAACAGAAGAGGGATCAAAGAAAGCCCCTTCATCGACATCCCACAAAATCTTTAACCCGCAGAGACAACCGGGAGGACCGGCATTGCTAGTGAAAAGAACTGACTGAATGCACTGGACTTGTAAATTATGAGAAAGATTCAGCTGCAACTCAGACCCAGACACGAGTAAATTAAATTAACCCTTGAACATAGAACAACTCTCCAAAATTGAAAAAGAAATCTATGTAGGGATTGCCCCAAGCTGTTGATGACACCCACTGAACAAGTTCGGTTAGCTCAGAATCTTTGATCAAATCCACCAAAATCGCCATTGCATCAAAATTTAGACCTGCTGTTAAATAGTCTAAAACCAAGTCTAATTTCTCTCACCCCATATTGTTAGATGTGCTGTGAGCCTACAATCAAATTCTCTCAAACACCTCATGGAGCACGTTCTCTCAAATTCACAAACATTGTAAACAAGACTTAATGCCTCGATCAGCACGAAAATGAACATGCACCAAATGTCTGTCTAGGAAAATAGGGGCCATATTACAGAAAATGGAGACAATTCCGAGACTTGAGAAGTAATATTCATGCCCGCCTATTATCATTGAATAGACTTGTGATAATAACAATTCAATTTTAATGTTGTTGTTGCAAAACACAAATGCAATATGAGGGCAATGTCTCTATACTAAGCTACTGTAGCCATAGAAAATGGCCAGGACAAGCGAGCAAACCATGAGGTGGCAACGGTGGCAATAAGGAACACATTAAAATGATTTAGCGTGGGATGGTGATGGGAAGTGCAGTAGAAGAAGAATGGCTGAGTGATGTGCCTTGAGCAAACAAATAGCGCAAGGACAGTGCATACCATAAATCCTGTGGCTATCGCATGCAAGTCTGCAAAGAGCATGGGAGGTAATTACTGGCTCTGAGGCATTAACCGAAAGAAGGAATAAGATCTACTCCCTTTGCAGGTGTATCTAATAGGTGCATGGGGGATAGCGTGACACGGTTTGTCTCTACAGGCCCACAGCTCCTCTCCCAGGTAACAATCTCACCTCAGCATCAAATTTGAATCTGTTGTCATCATAGGCTCATCATTCAGCACAAAATTCTGCATACTGTGTTCAGAAACTTACACATTGAGCTTCTTATACATTTGTCATGGTTATGTGTTGCCCTCAAGCTGTTTTCCCTGATTAATAGGATACGGAGTGAGAGTTGAAATTACAGTAAAATTGTGATCCACAAGGGGGAGAAAATCCCCTTTATGGAAGACGGCTACAGAGAAGCAAGGGGAGCAATGCTCCAGCAGAGAAGTCATTATTTCTCAGAGATCCTCTCATCTATGGAATACATTAACTTCACAGTACATTGTCTTAGCCCGAGTGCCTTCATTGCTTGTTTTTTTTTAAAGTCGTGTAGGCAATTAGAAGAGAGAAATCGAAGGCAGTACTTGGAATAGTCCCCAACCCCCCCACATAGAGATTTTAGAACTGGCACAAAACGAGCTCAGTGGACCTCCAGGGATCTTGCATGAGAATGAGGAGAAGCTCCAGGAGTGCTCAACATTGCTGCTCATTGAAAGCAAAATACAAACTCTGAGCAGACACCACTTTACAGACTGAATGACTTCCTAAAAATAGAGAGATGGTTTTAGGATGGAGTCAACAGTTGTTTGGCCCAAAAAAAAAAGAAAAAAAAAAAAGGAATTTAAATCTTCCTGAAGATCACTCTCAAGGAAATATACCGAGTTTACTACTTATCCTTCCACATTACAGCTGTTGGGGATTTAGTGAATGGAGGCGAGAATTATGATCCATGTGTGTCCCGCTCTGTTAGCCCTAGTCAGCTGTCACTGGGGCAACGCCGGGCTGTGAACTGAATAAAAACGTGCAATACGATGTTGCACCTTCACAGGACGCTGGAGTGTGAAAGAAGAAATGTGTTTAATTCCATGGGAAAATGGAGACAAACATGCAGGTAAGGATAAATCGGAAAGGGAATGTCCATGCATTAGGTTTGCTTCACTCACAATGTGAAAATGGCGTAAGGGTGCATAAATGACAGATTTCAGGGAGCGGGAGAATGTGCAGAGCTAGAAAAGTACACATAAAAGGTCATCCATTGTCTCAGCAAGTCATGATAAGTTATCACTGGGCATTTAAGTACATTCCCCCAAAAATCTAGAAAAATGTCTTCAAGCTGAGGTGCAGAAAATCACAGCAGGAGTTGCAACTCGGAATTATTTTGTCAACCAGCGCTTAAACTGTACTGTGTTACCAACCGACTGTCAAAGCCAGTGCAATTTGAAAAAGTACTGTGACATATGCCCAATAAAAATAAATAAACATTTGTTGATTTCACCTAAACACCTTCACCAATGAATTGTAAGCAGTTTGGCGTCAAGAGACTTACCATTCCCCCCCGCCAAAGCTCATCGTTCCTTATTTACCTTGAACTCTCTCCTTGGACTCGAGTTTTTCTCCTCTATTAGCCAGCCTCGCACACACCCACTCACTTCACCTGCAAAGCCCCTCTGAATAAACAATTTAACTGACAGAGATTTGTCATGTGGGAGTTGGAATGCACGTCGGTCTTTAATAATCAAAGACTAACGTTACTAACAATTACTATTGATTGTCTAATATAAAAACCGGTTCGGGTGTATTAAGAAAGACGTCAAGGTCCAGGTTTGGACCAAGGTCTACAAAGTCTCCAAGGATTTGTTTTAAAGTCAAAGCTAAACTTTAGGTTCACCAACACTTCACATGGGACAATCACTAAATGCTGGAGCTATTTTAACCACGTAGACTTACGTGGCTGTATTCTTCAATTAAACTAGATCTGCATCAAGGGAAATAATCTTAATTGCATTCACAAAACAAGTAATGATAGGCGTAGTGATTATATTCAATATCCGGTACACCCTGAATGCATAATGCCGCTGCTGAGATTTATCATTTAACCATCGACTACATGTGAGGGCTTTTTTTTTTAATCATGTACACAAACATGTTGGAGCAGTCTAATGAATTTAGTGCAGCACTATGGAGAAGAAATTGTTTCTATAATGGATGAAAATGCTGAAACCTGATTAGAAATGAAGTCTTCCTTCCGTATGTGCTACATAAGCTAGGGGAGAGTAATCGCTATACATTTGATGGTTCACTGATTTCACTGTCATCATCTTTATCTGCAACGAAGAATCGGCAGCAGGGAGAGAGATCACAAATCTATCGGGCTGCATTTAAATCACAGTTTCCAAGTATTACACAGAATGTTCCTTCTTTGAAAAAGTGCAAACTGAGATTGTGTCCTTCAAGGCCCGATGATTTTGCTGTCATCATGAAATGGGAGTCTGCGATTAGGTACGTGAGGGGGGCCTGGGGGGAAAGGGGTGTGAGAGAGTGTAAATACAGAAATCTGGTCTAATCCCATCTCATCGAGCAAAAGATAAGACACTCCTCCTTCAAAGAGCAGTCGAGGTAACATGAGGAAATAAGGGGAGTGAGGGGGCAGGGGTACCCACGGGGAATCATTCTTGACTATGTTGCTTGGAAAGAATGCATTCTAATGAACGCCAGCTCCAGATAGGGTTTTCGTCATACTCAATAAAACACTTACAATAGTTACTTTTTTTCTTTCATTTATGGTCTGAACTAGATCATTGAAATACATGAACTTTGGATTCACTCACTTCATGTCTCTGTTGTGCAATTCCGAAAGTTACTTTTCTCATTTTCTCTGACAAAATGCAACAGTCTCAAAGTCCGCCAAATTACTGTGCATTAATGAATAAATAATTACGAGGAAGCAACTGGAATGACTGCTGATGCAAGAGGGGAAATGATTCTCACAAGCCACTGCCCCCGCCAGTTGAACATGCCTTATCAACAATTTCTCCCTGTCAATTGAATGTTGCAACAACAAGGCAAGGGATGAATTTGCTGTAAGCCGCAGGAGCTTTTCTGTCTGAGTTGAACAAACCAAGACTTCGCTTTGGTGTCTGCATGTCTTTCCTTTTTACACAGTAAAAATACAGAACATCATGAATATATTATTATTTACTTATGACCTACACTACTGTGGGTTTTACTTTAAAAAATGTCTGCTCATCAGTTTAAGGTATTTTTTTGGACGCTGTTACAGTTTTCTATTGTGGGTGCAATGTTGTGTCACCTGCACTCAATATTTAGATTAACTGCAAAGGTTTGTGACGCATATAACAAGCAAGCAAAAGTCCCCCCCCCCCCAAAAAAAACAAACAAATACAAAATCACAGCATTAGCCCATCTGACTCATCTTTCTCGACACTGTACCAATTCTTCTTAGTGTCTTGTTAGAGTGTCGGCATGACATTTGGAAATTAACGGTGTGTACATAACAGGTTGTCTACTTTTAAACTGGCTAGTTGCACTCAGATGAAAAGCTGTGCGTTAAAAATATCTTAGGCTTGCTGCGCATAATGCCCATAATGCATTTCCACATGAGTGAGAGACACAGACGTTCCATTTCCTCAGGGCAGGCCTGCTCATGTTAGTACACACTGACTTTGTGTATATGTTCATGTGTGGATACCTTGACTAATACAAAACCAATTGCACATTTGTGTATCGGAGTTTCCAGTGTGTCGCTTATGTTTTTAAATGAACCATCCTTTATCATTTCCCATAATAAAAGCCAATAACATTTGAAAAAGAAGAGTAGCTTTGGCTAGCAGGGACCTTTTCTTATGAAATAAAAAAAAGCTGCTTATTGTTGAGTGAGTATGTTTTTCCACTTACGATGTGCAGTTTCAAGAAGTCTCCAAGACCAGAGGAGCTATCCACCCTCACCAGGACAGCATCTTTCAGGTGAGTGCTGAAGCCAATTGCAAGCCGGTCTGCCCTTGTGCTGGGCCGGTCATTTGGCGGCCATGTGTATGTGATGATACCACCATCACGTCCAAATATGTAAGTTGTTCCAGCTGGAAAAAAAAAACAAGACAATCACAAACACAGCATGTTAATATAGTGAACGCATACTCATCCTTATAATATTGGGAATACTTTAAGAAGCCTTCATTTTCTTTTAAGGGTTGGACATCTGTGGCTTTCCTCATAATACTGTGCGCTAACTCTGCTTTAGTGATCTGCAGGGGGGGGGATTCATCTGAATGCTACTTGAGTGTGCAGTCATGTCCCTGTTGCCCAAGTAACTGGCATGCAAGGCCATGTCTCTTGTGCTTCATTAGTGGCCTCAAAGGCTGCAGCATTATTGACTGACCGGTCCAATTATGGCTTTCGGTGACCTCCGCACCAGCTATTTCCTGTCTCCGCGAATTACATTGTTGTCTTTAGGAGACCATGAACACGACCTGGAAGATAGTGGAGTCATTATAATTACCTTGCTATTCAGTGAGATAGACCCCTGCGGCATGATGCCACTAATAGATGGGCGTGATACTTTCCCAAATGATAAAGGAAGTGGTCACTTAAAAGTGGGAGTCTGTGCATGAATGGAAACATTACAGAGTAATATTGATGCTTGTCAGCATAACATGCATGTCACTTTTGCTGGGTAGAGGGAGTCTTATATTTATTCCTTCACGAGGGATTAAAGAAGGTTATGATCACATGCACAAAAAATAAACGAAATAAAAAAAATGCACTGCCAGTTTTTTTTGTCAGCATTTTAAAGATTTATTTTACAAGCATACACGTTTACTTGACAGCTCAGCTTTAAAAATAATGAAATGTGAAATAGAGTACGGAAGCCTTTAGACACCATTGTCGTTAAATGTTTTTTACTCAGATTGTGGCTTTAGGCATATGTTTTCTACAAAACAACTTCAGTCTCGTTTCTTGATTATGGTCAATACACAATCATGTGTGAGCTAAAATAAATTTGCAATTGATTATCAATAGAGTGATTAACAAACATCTGTGGCAGGATTTATGGTATATTTTTGGAGTGCATATAAAAGCAGAATTAAACAAGACCTAGTAGCCATGTTGTCCGCATGGATTTAGTGTTTTGAGGTCTTCTACAAATGAAAATACATTGTGTAATATATTTGTAAGGCTGACTTTTTCCCATGAAGTCTAGAGGCTGTATTGCTCTCAACTACGTGACTGATATTGGCCTCTTAACAGTGCAATTTCATGCTAGCAATGTCTGAGTGTTTTCCTCAGAGCTACCAAACACTTGCTCCATGTTTCAGATTATTACAATTAAGCTCCTCCTAACCATGTAAGATCCCCCTCAAGCAAGGATGTTCCCTCTCTGTCTCCCTATATGATGTGACACTCACTTCAACTCGATGATCCCCGAGTAAGACACGACACCATTGCGCATTTTAAAGGACTACGCCGAGTAAACCTTGCTGCTGACAAGTGTTTCAAGGGACCAATCTGCAAAATCTGTGAATTAATATTTTTTTGTTGCATTGGGAACCCGCAATTGGATCTTCTCCACTCAAGACATCCCAAAAATAATGTATGCTTATTTTCGGAACGAGAAGATGGTCAGCAGGGAATGGATGCCTTCTTGATACAACTCTAGATGAATTTTGTCAAGGTGCATACTTCAGTTGTGTGTACGGAATAGTACACACAGTACAGTGTGTATGGGAGCATTTTATTTGTGTGCATCAGAGGTAATCGTGAATTGCTAGTGACGGCCCCTCAAGTCCATTGGCTAAAGAACATGACTTGGTATGATTGGCTGAGATCGCACCCACACAGGATGTCTTTCTGCTGACCTCTAACACCACTAGCACAAGGAGCCTCATATTACTACTTATTCCGAGAAACTAAGGAAGAATCCAATCATAATTACATAGATGTGATGGTAATATGAAAAGGAGACAAAGCGTTATAGATCTGCTTTCCATCAGCACCTCACACACCTCTGATCACTACCAGGGCTTCCCGTAATGTCTGGCGTGTAAATATAGATTACCTGACGTGTGTGTGTGTTTTTAGGTTAAGTACTGATTATTTCCATAAATCTAAATACAATATAAAAATAGGACCTCCCTATCAGCCCAGTACATAATACTATGGTAACTACAGAAGGTTGGCATCAAATAGACAATGTCTTTAGAATGGAAATGAGCTTAATTAGCGTAACAGCCGCCACATCACTGCACCACTTTTGTGTGACAGAAAAGAAGTGATTAACATTTATAACCTACAACAAATAGTTATGTATACCATTAAAAGAAAGAAAAAAAGTTTTTGTTTGGTTCACATCATGGGGGGAAACAATTAAAAGTGCCGTAATGATTTGTATTGGATTACTATTCCTGATACTTGAGAAACCGTTAAAGGGATTTATGAGGACACTATTCCCCATTCAAACTCTCTCGATGTCTGTGAAGTAGCTCTCCACAATCAATGTTCCTGAGGCTTTACAATCAATGTTTCTGAGCATTTACCGACATCAGAAAAAAACTATCACGTGCAGACCCACATCCTGCAGTTTACCTCACCCCTGTATCAACAATTAAATCATCTTATAGGTCAGTTGACAAGATGGCAAATACAATGAGCACTAAAGTCTTGCCTCATGGCTATTTAACTGTCCTTTGACCTCCATGTATCAACTTAATGGCAAACATGAGTCCATTGTCGTGAGCTACACTTTGTTTGGTGGCTCTCCATGTACTTCGGGCGTGCCGCTTTATGCCACACGTCATTATGACATGCATAGCCACATGTACGCCCGATCGGGGCTAGAAGCCATTTTGCAAGGACCCATTCCACTATGTGTGAATTGATCTCCTGCATTTCCATGCCATGTAGAACATGCATCTCTGTCTGTGCTGAATTCAAAGACAATAATGAGAGCCAGTCCCATTTAATGGCAAACAAGTTGGCTGCGTTCCCTCCCACCGCGGCGCAAACGCCCCCTTCTAACTGCGCTTATCTAGGAAATTACTGGACGGTACTTAATTCATTGCCCACTGTGCTTTACTTAAACAATTGAGCTTTCTCATGGCAGCCATTTGTTTTCTATACTGAGAGACCCTAAAACTCCTTCAGACATTTTAATGTACATGGGCTGAGATGTTCCTTTGCATTTGACTTTAAAAAATGACTTAAAATAGTCCATATACTGAAAAGCCATCCTGCTAGGTCTTGGCAAACATTTTATTAGCACAGTTCCACAGTATTGTTTGTCACTGTATCCATTGACCTACGAGTCTTAAGCCCTCTTTCATCAAGGCAATCCCCCATGTAGCATTTCGGACAGTGCCGAACCTGTCTTCGTAAGCCGATACGGATTACTCTCCTCTCTCCCCGTCTTACTCTCGGCTGGACTAAATTGATGTAGTAATTAAATTAAGTGGAAACAAAATGCGGGGCATTGCTGCTTGGTGCCTTTGATTGGTATTAAAGTCTCAAAGATGCCAGCTCCAGAATTACAGAGCAACAAAACGTGATAAAGGAGAGAAAGCTCAAGGCACAATAAGAGCGAAGTGAGCACATCCAAAGAAAAGAGAGAAAGAAACTAATGAAGGTCCTGTGATTAAAAACAAGCCAATTAGAAAGTAGAGTACAGTAGTTTTTGTGAAGTGTCAGATTGAATGTTATGCTGTCTTGTCTCGTCTTTATGAGAGTAATTAAATAGAAGAGCAAACCAATCAGGTCAATTTGGAACCTCCAATTTTCTTGAAAATCTCAATTGTGAACATCGTGATTTAAATAATCTCTCTCTCCAGCACGCCCGCGACCCCCGTGGGGACTAATGCGGTTCAGAAAATGGATGGATGGATGAATGCTCTCAATTCCTAGTAGATACCAGTGAGAAGATGATAGATTATTTTTAGTGTGAAGTACACCATTTTACTTGAACAACCAAATCTACACCATCAACAAATTTACAAACAATCAATTTCTTGCCTGTCAACCCCCAAGTCTAATACTGTGAAACATTCTGGACAATACAGTTGCGGTACATCCATGTCATTTATCTGTACACTGCTGTGCTGAGATAAGCTTTAACCTCACAGAAACTGGCCTCAGGGTAGCCATACTGACCAGCTCGTCATGCTCTTCATGGTAAGGGCCCATCAATTCAAGGCCGAGGATAAATCAGTAGCCCCTAGGCTGCGAACATTGTGCCATGAGTGCTCAGTCGACCAGTGTCCCTTGAAGCATTCTGCCCCCTCCGCTGCCATGCTCACTTCCCCTAAGCCCAAAGTGAAACATGAGCGCCTGCCTTGTGGAGCAGAATGGCCCATCCAGTCGGAGCTGACAAGACCCAGTGTCCTAACGGAGCACTACGCCCAACGGGCCCTTTGTTGCTTCGACCAGCTGCATATCTGGCATCCCGGCCAACCTCCTTGGCGCTCATAGAGGTGTCCCACAGTATTGACAGCTTCTAATTTACTCTCTCATCATCACCTTGCCTGGTTTGCAGCTAATACACAATGCACCCTTTCACTCAGCTCATATTAGCGTTCTCGTTTGCCAGTAAACGTTGATTGGATGTTTCTGCATCCAGTATTTAATTTGCGCACATCAAAAAATAGACGGAGAGAAAATAAAGCGTGTGATTCTCTACTTAATAAAAAAAAAACAAAGCCTCTATGGAGAATCGTGTGCCATGAGACATCAGTGTCATCATTATTTGAGTTCAGTGAGCCTGTGTGCGATCCCAGACTCTAAACATCTCCGCTATCTTCTTCTTTATAGGGAGCAAGCATGTCTGCAGTTCTCGTTAGTGGAAACAAGTGTAAGGGATAATTACACAATGGAAGTGAGGCAGAAATCAGAATCCAAGGCCAGGGCTCTGATATGAGACTCGTCTCGTTGCTTGTGCGCCATGTGCATTCCAACCGGCGTCGGCATGAATACAACCCACACAATGCTTTAAGATCACAAGGAGCAACTGCGTTTTAAAGAAATAATGCATCAAGAGCCAGCACAATTGTAATACCTTCGTCCTATCCTATAATTACTTTCTATAAGAAAAAATATATAACATCTCCGCAGCCCGGATATTTCACACACAATTAAAGGACCTAAAACATTTTTCCATGATTAGAAAAAGTATTAGATACTAGCTTGAGGCAGCATGCATACATAAAAACTCAAAAATAGAGCGTAAACAATGCCTCAGAAACATGTTCATCACAATCATAACTTGGACGTATGGTAAATTGTCTGTTTAAGGTATTTGTGTAAGGCTCTTCCAAGAAACACCTCTTGATTAATGCACAATTTTTATGTCATGCTTCTTTGGCACAGCTTCATTTTAAATGTTTATTCCATTTGTGAGCCATGTGGCCCAAGAGATAGCGAGTATGCTTTGGCCTTAATTCTAGGATTTGACATCAGCTTTGCTTATTGCTCCTCAGCCTCAAAGAGTGGGGAGATATCATTTAATTAGCTGCATAACTTCAGCTAATAATACACAAGAAGTAGTTAAGAGACAGTAAGAAAGCTTCAATTCTTTACACATTGTATGTATTTCTTTACGTTTGCTCGTGCTGTGGTGGTATATGTCCACTTTGACTTTTTAACAGCTAGGTATTAAATTGTTATTCAACTATGAATGCTGCTGAATTCTTTGTAAAATGACATTTGTGAGCTTTGTGGTAGTGTGTTGTTTTATTATCATGTTATCAATCATTGCACAGGATTCAGATGTGAAAAATATTTTTACATCTACACATATGTATAGCATGATTGAGTTTTATGATCCTGCCGCTAATTTGCAGAATGTTTTCATTATATTTGTGTTTTCTTGTCCACATTTATTATCAGACAGTAAAAATGTACTGTTTATATTTATGGATATTTTTAAGCGCATGCATCGTGTGCCTTCCCAATATTTACAACACAAACATACCAGGCATCTGACAACAAAAATAGAAAGCAACAAATGTGTGTGGGTTTGCATCGTATTCCGACTCTGTGTTGCTTCGTGTATGCTAATATTAGCATGCACCTTGGTGTTCAGCAAGCATGTTTTTTTTTTTTTTATCAGTCATTCCCAGCAGACTGGAGGCTCGAAGAGATGGAAGGAGCAATGAGGTTGCTTAAATCCCACACAATCCTATTAGAGTGGATTAGGGCCCAGTCACTCGACTGCAGGTGAGCAATTGTAAACTGCAGAAGAAATGCGAGTCACAGAAATCCTCATCCCAAGGCCTACCATTTGTGCAAAGGGCAGCCATAATCATTTCTTATGCTGTCATCTGAACTATTACTATACTCAGTTCCTATTTGCTGCCGACATGTGTTGATCTTTTTTTTTTTTTTTCTTCATTTTTTCAGTCTGTTCGTGTATATCTACTGTGTGGGAGGTGAAAGTGCATGTGTTTGCAGTGCCATGACAGTAAAGATTTGAAAATCCATTTTTTTCATGCTTTTCTTGCTTCATAGTTTGGATTCGTTTGTGACACTGTTCCACTTTAACACATCTCGTCATTCATATTATTTAATATAACACAAGTTAGGGCTGTTGTACTTATGCTGTTTAAACAATAGTGAGCTTTCTAATGACCGAGTAGAATTGCAAGAAATAAAACTCGGGCAAAATTGAGTTTTCTTGTTGACTGCAAACAAGAGAGGCACTACTACCATTCAATATATATGTTCAATTTCTGTATTCAAATGTATTTAACAATACTACAAGTACCACAATTTGTTAACCGAGAAATACTTTGGGATTTAGGATTGCTTTACCTTTAAAGACATGAGCCAGAGGTGTAAACAAATTAGATGCTGATGATTCACAATAACTTGGGGAGAGAACTCGCTGACTCAAGCTCAGACAGGACCCAGGCATGTCAGGGGCAAACATCTCCCCCTTGAGTACCAACGGTCTGTTTCCTCTCGCTCTTTCATGCTCTCATCTTGCAAATCTCTAATCCGAAAGCCGGATGGACACATTACTCATCTGAACCTTCCCTGCTCACCACACGCGCAGTCAGGTCTCATTTCCCTCCATGCCATCTACAGTGTGGTCACGGCTGGAACCACAGAGACCACTGCGGGCGCAAAACACTGCCCACTCAGTCTGCTTGGATGGGCTCTGCACACCAACAAGGGAGTTGAAGGTGGTTTAGGCAGGAAAAATGAAGATGAGAGGAGGGTGGGATGAAGGGTAGGAAAGATGAGTGGAGGCACACGCCACACTGTTGGATAAATGGAAATGATGTCCACCATAGGCAAAAACTACAAGTGTGGCCTTCAGTCTCTTATCCATGGGTCAATAACCACCTGGGCTCTCTTTAGATTACAGTAACATGTACTCAGATCTACGTATATCAGCACCACTATCACCACCGCTGCTTAAAAAAGGAGCAGGGATACTGTCATTGTAACACGATTGCATCAACTCAGAGACATGGGAGTAATTAGATGATACAAGCCCACAAGATACTGACAAGGACAACAACATCACAGAGCCTCCATTCTCTCTTCTTCCATCTCAGAAGAAATTTCCCTTGTCCCAGGGCTCAAACTTCTCAAGTCTTCATTCATTTGTTGTTCTGCAAAATAGTGATGTCACATAAATGTCTCTGATTCAACTGAACGTTAGTTGTAACATTTAAAATGGACTCAAGTCTCTTTAATATGCCAATTGGAAGGAATATGTTCATTGATTTATCAATCGGAGGTTTTGTTGACTCCTTCGCTCTCAAAGACTCTTAATTGATCATTTTTTATTGTGAGTTTTGTGAATTTATTTCTGTATAACTATGTTGATTGTTCTTTATGTGACTGACTCTTGATTCTATTCTATTCTGATGAAATGATTGGTGAGACATTTGGAGATGTAAATAAGATGATGGCTATCACCATCATATTCTGAAAATGAATAATACGAGGGAATCAGTTTATAATCAAACTCTTCAATACCATAACTCATGACCATGTATTTTCTTTCATTAAACAAAATTGTCACATCCATTTCATATAATGTATCTTGTTACACAAAATGCATACTGAGAGTACGTATATATTTGCACATAAAGAAAAATCTAAATCATTGAGGGCTACACTGGAATTCAGAAAGCCGACAAAATAACTTACTAGTTAATTGCAGCAGTAAAAAGACACCCCTGAGAGAAGACAAGCCCCATGAAACTCAAGTAATTTGCATCACAGCAAAGACAACAGCAGGCTTTATCCTAGAGCCAGGTACCATGTTGATTAACATGACTTCCATTTTGTTTTTATGTACCCTTCCGCATGGCGCTCGACCTAAAATGTAATCACATTACCGAGAGAGCGTCTCCTCACTCTGTTTCTTAATAGACTCTTAATAATGGCTCAGAGGAGATTCTTGAACATTAGGTCATGAAATACGCCCTCAGGAGACCGACGCGTTGTCTACCACACGGTCAATTATAGCCAGCAAACAACTTAAACTGAAAATTTCCAAGGGGCTCCACATATGGTACGATAACACACTCTCAAAATTCCATCGCTTGTGGGACTCTTATCGGCCGCAGATTATTTCCTTATCGAGAAACCAGCATTAGAGCAACGGCACCCAAACAGCCACACAGTGGACGGGTACCAGGCTTCCACCCATCTGTCCACTGCTTGTCCTTTTTAGAGTCTTAGATAAACCGCAACCATCACTATTCGACAACAAATTGCAGGACGCAAGCAAACTTTCAAACTTTTGGGGAGGTTGAGTTGTATTCACTATGCTGCGGCGAGAAATTGTCGTACTTGAAAATTGTCTGCGCTGTAAAACCATTGAGGACCACTAGGCATACATCAAAAAATGGGTACGTCCGCAAATCCATTAGTCCAAGTCAATTAATGCCTTGACATGTACTGCTGAAGTATCCTGGTCTCTCAGTGTCATATGAAAATAGCCCCATGAGGATATTAAAGTATCTGCACTCAAGATGGGCCTATAGAAGAGGCTTAACACTTTGCAGGCAACATATTTGTCTGTCCCAAACACCCTTGGGCAACATGGAGCGCCTCAATGTTCTAATCCTGTCTAATCTGGACACAGTGGAGCATCTGGAGAAAGGGATACGGATAATCTCAGTCATAGAGACACATGGGGCACTTTGCTGAGGCAGACAAAGAAGGGATAGAGCAAAACTTGACGATGCATGTATACACACATACTGTATTGTCAGAAATAATGCTAAAATTAAATACAGATGCATGTTATAAACAGATTTAAAGCATCACTATACAAAAATGGACCAAATACTCACTGTGCCCGGCCCTAAGGGATGCTGGGGCTCTATGGATAGCAATAGGCACAATATGTTGATGTTTGTTCCCTTGGGAGAGTTGAACTTGGTTGAGACTGTCCACTGCACCTGGTTCTGACCCTGCCACAGAGTCCAAAGCCAAAGCAGTGATCCACAAGACCAGGTGGGCAAGGGAAGCCCAATTGTGGTGAAGGGGCTCTTCCCGGGGTACCAGGGGAGTCCTCCATCCCACCAGCATCTTTCCTGAGTGGCTCGATGAGGCTTTAGGTTACAAATGGAACTTCAGTTATCTTTAGAGCCCATAGTTCTCACCGCACAAATTCGCAGTGCACAGCGATTGACACACAGATCCACACGGGAAAAATGCTTCTTGCTGGTGTGCGTCGTGTTAGGGAATCCGTATCAGCGCGAAAAGATAAAAAGTACGAGCATAAAACATCATCTAAAGCAAAAGCAAGGAATTAATGCAACCTCAAAAGTGATGAAAATCCTCTTCTTTTTTTCTCATGAAACTAGTAACATCTTTCCACTAACTCTCCGTATTCCAAAAGATGCAAGTGCCAGCTTGAAAAGCACAGAAAAAAAAGTGGAAGGCTTCAGAAAAGCATAACCCAAAGTCTCTTCATTCTTTGCCTTCCTATTCTCTCAAAGGTTTTCCAGAGGAATGGAACCATAGTTAAATCCGAGTCTCTTTTGCATGTGTCCGACTGCTGCTGCGCGCTTTTAGTGCACCTGTGTGTTAGTCAGGTAGCACAGTCGCTCTTCATCCAGAGATGTGAGTTCTCAATGAAACAGTAGCACCTGGGGAACAAAAAAGCCCTGGGCAGGAAACACACGCTCACTCGCAGGCAGCATCAACAGCGTTGTTCCAGAAGATGTGCGCAGGAGGATTCGGGCAGAGAGGAAGGGAAGGAGCAGAGGAGGAGGAGGAGGACTGAAGGGAGGGGTGGGGTGGGGGGGGGGTGGCTCAGCAGCCAGCCAGGAAGCGAAAGGCGAGAGTGGCTATGCAAATGGGCAGCATCCACAGAGCGAATCACTGGAGCTGAAGATCATTGCAGGAATTGGAGCTGTGTCCCCAAGCTCTGATTCTTTTTTTCCACAATCACTCTGCCTCTCTTCAACATTATCGCCAACATGGATGAAAAGAGAAAGAAATCCTGTTTTCATCAACTCTCTAATTATGCTTGATACCGCATTCTTCATTTTGAGAGGAAACTTGATGTTATCATCAACAAGAAAACTGCCACAAAATGATTCAATTGAATTCTTGCTAATTTTCAGTAACTGATGAGGCTTTAGAGTTTGCTGCTCTCTGGAGGCTCAATTTATTCTTCAAGACACAGAGGCGACTCATACACAATAGACGTACAATTGTATACAGCACACTTTATACTGTGCTGAGGTCTGCTCTGCCTGTTAATAAAGGACCATTAGTCACAAGAGAGAGTCTGCAGATGGCAGCCGTGGTGCACAGTGTGTGCTGCAGGAACAGAGAGAACATGTGGACATTAAAGCCCCGCTGACAAACCCTATCTGCTTCAGCTGGGAAGGTTGCTTAAGTGTTTAAAGTTCAGATTGGAAGCGGACAAGACTCACACTTGCCAATGTGTCTGCCACTGCGCAGTATGCTCCCCACTGAAAAGTAAAAGGCATTTTAAAAAAATACCAAAAAAAAGGAAATAGATGGATAGATGGATGATATCCTACAAGCATTGCACATTTTCTTGATGGCAGGTGGGCAAGATCTTGTGTTTGTGACTATACATATTCTCAATATCTCACTTTCAATAACAAGCTGCAGTCATTCAGAAGCCCTTTGTTCTCACAAAAAGGAATGCTTATATTTAGGTAATTAAAATTTGCAATCTGCATAACTGTAAGAAAAATGGCTGCTCGCCAAGGACAAACAATTAATATACTAACAGTCACAAAATAGAACCCACATACACACAAAAACTGTGCACCCAGTAGAGAATAATGTTTAGTTTATACAGAATAATTAGTAGAAATGCTGCGTCGAGCATGTAAAAGTAATGACATCATCTCAGTGGTAATGCTCTAATAATCAGATTCATCGTTAGTTGCTTGTTCATTTGTGCCCCCAAGTGGTGACTAAGTAAATTGCATGAAGGTTGTGTTTGTACAGGTTGATAAGAGGCTCTTCAAAAGCACCATATTCTCATTTTTCTTAATTGAGTGCTTTAATTATAGTACAAAATAAAAAAAAATCAAACACTGCATGTTATTATCTCATGCAGAAAAGCAAAACCCAAGACTACAACTTGGAACTGATAATTACATAAAAACATAAGAACACACACAGCATGTACAAACAAAAGCGCTAATGCTGACAAACAACCTCCCTCTTTGATAGTAACCGGGGGTAATGGAGCATAAGTTCTTTGAAGCGGGTGTAGCTTCATTTTTTATATGATGCCTCGTACTGCTGACTCAGGGTAGCTCAAGCGTGAACGCCAAGCCATACATTTACTAGGTGGACCTGCTCTGTGATGCAGTAATTCGTTTGTGTTAGGCACAAAACCATATGTGACACTAGAAATATCTGGACAAGAGTGCGCACGAGTCCACTTAAGAAAAGGCATTTTGCCATAAATACCGTATTTTCCGCACTATAAGGCGCACCTGAAAACCTCCAATTTTCTCAAAAGCGCTTTATAATCCGATGCGCCTTATATATGGACCAATATGGATTCGTGGATGAGGACTAATTTATTAAAGTAAGCTTTACGTGTTTATTTTGTGTGTTGTGTGATATTAACGTTTGAGCAATGTTGAGTTATTGATATATTGTTATTGTTTTCACTATTTTGAGTGTTACTATATTGTGATTGCATTAACGTTTGAGCAACGTTGAGTTATTTATTCTATGCGCCTTATAATCCGGTGCGCCTTATATGTGGACAAAGTTTTAAAATGGGCCATTTATTGAAGGTGCGCTTTATAATTCGGTGCGCCTTATAGTGCGGAAAATACGGTATCTGTTTCTGTTGGTTGTGGAAGGCAGTGCAACTCTGTATCTCAAAAAGAATGTTGGCTTATAAATGTCACAAGGCCTTCACCTTGTTCGGTTTCAATCCACATGCACATTAGCTGCGCTCGCTTATAGTTACCATCAGGGCCATGACAACCGTCGTGAATAGGGAACAAACTGGCTCATTATCTGACCTTCAAATAGAATGTATTGCATCCAAGTTGCAAAGCATACCTGTACACAACAAGCAAAATGTCAGCAAAGGGCTTTTATAAAACAAAGCGTGCCATTGAAGACAGCTGTGTTCATTATGCATGCGGTGAGCCCTGCTAAATGAACCTGAAAAAAAAAACTGTTCTCTAATAGGACATAATGCATATTTACAGTTCTAAAAGTAAATCGCAATACTCAGAGGTTTAATTGAATTAATTTGTTTTCATAGCAAAACACAAATTCAAAGTTATCTTAATTTAAATTGATCTTTTGATAATTATAATCTTGACATTCATATGATTAGGTTCATTAAGTTGACGGAGGTACCCAGGTGTATCATTTAGCGGACAGTTGGATGTCCCGGGAAAACCTAATCTAAGGAATTCAAGAGGGTACCATTTGGACTCCTCAATACATTATCTGAGAATAGCAAGATGGAATATTTGAGCCGTTACATGACAGCATACAAGATACTCAAAGAAGATTTGACTTGATAGTTCTTAAGATGATCCAAATCCTTTCCTTGTCAAATATTGACGCAGACAAAAATATACACTATATTCTAGGCCAATTTCCTCCTGTGATGCAAAAGCATTAATCATTTTCTAAATCCATTTAAATACACACTCAGCCTGTACTTAGCGAATAACATTAAAACAACCTTGCACATAAATGCAAATCGAGGTTATAGTTGGATGCCTGCATCGCTACGTCCCGCTTGCTCCTGTCTGTTGCTAAGACTGTGTGAGTATATGCAGAGGAGATGTGCCCGCAAATGCATAAACTAAATCCTGACTGTCAGACAGAGAGATAGGGGTCGTAGGTCGTCAGCTTTCTGGAGGCTTTCCCTCTATCTTGTCTGACAGTTCCCAAGATGCAGTGGGCCGCCGAGGCATTGCGGTCTGTCCGTCTATCTGTCTCTTCTGAAAGCCAAGTCCATCACTTCTCTTCGTGGGGTTCACCATCTTAACTAGGTCAAGGACAGTCCGCCTCCCACTTTTGGAAAGAAGTGTATTAACTAGAAACATGAAGGAACTCCGTACTTGAAGACGTCACTTTCTGAATACAAAAGAAACATACTTAGCTTTGTCTTGAATTAAAATATACCCATTAAAACTGCAAACCGGCTTACAGACAACTGTAAATATTTGGGGAGCAATGTCGTTCTCCAGTAATGATAGTGAAGAGAAGCGCTCATGTCGACGAGTATTCTATAAAAGAGACTTAATCAGACATATGATTTATCCTGCCAATATTAGTTCTGCATTTTTCTCCATGACTCATACTCTTCAATTTCAATTCTTGCCACATATACAATTCACAATTCCCAAGTAGTGGGGGAAACTATACATGCCACTTAGCTCTGTTGACGCATATAAAATGGAGGAATGCAGAATGTGGCGGTTAACTGCACTACAGTGTGACACTTGCGAATGTTGACATAAAAACAACTGCTGTGCCTTTATCTTGAAACTAAAGGTCAGGAGATGTTGAAAAGGTGTCTTTTCTGGTGAGGACACAAATGAGGTGCGCTTATGAATAGATGACCTTAAATATAATGTATGGTAGAGCAAAGTGAAAAATGCTGTATCCATGATTAGAAGGTAGCAAAATAACAAATCTGGGATAAGTGGAGTATTTATTATGTATTCTGTAGGGTAGAATCCGACCAGGACGAATCATTTAAATGTATGCATTACTGTATGCACTGTATACTGAACAGTATAGGCTTACTGTCCATCCAGTTTTGTTTAATAATTGTTATGAGAAAAAAATCCACAGCAACATTCATTATGTACCTTCTGCCATTTAATTGTAATGTCTGTTATCGTATGTTGTTACTGGCATGGATATCTGAACAAAGATATATTATTGTTTATGTAATAGGAATCATTTTTGGACCAATTAGGTGAAATTGACTACTTTCCTGCAGCTCACATGATGATCTTTTACAGCACACGAATATGCTGTGACACATTGGTTGGAAATCACAGCTTTAAGCAAGGTTAACAGCCAACACACACACACACACACACACACACACACACACACACACACACACACACACACACACACACACACACACACACACACACACACACACACACACACACACACACACACACACACACACACACACACACACACACACACACACACACACACACACACACACACACACACACACACACACACACACACACACACACACACACACACACACACACACACACACACACACACACACACACACACACACACACACACACACACACACACACACACACCACACACACACACACACACACACACACACACACACACACACACACACACACACACACACACACACACACACACACACACACACACACACACACACACACACACACACACACACACACACACACACACACACACACACACACACCACACACACACACACACACACACACACACACACACACACACACACACACACACACACACACACACACACACACACACACACACACACACACACTCACCCCCACCCCTGTTCAAATCCACAGAGCAAGAAGCATCCAACCATAAATGTTCTGCCAGGCTGCAGCCAATGCACCAAATGTTTTGTCAGAGAGTATTGTGAAAACCTTATTAAGCCAGGCTCTTGCTTAAATCACTTCATCAAGACAGTAGAATAGGTGGAAATGAATTTTGCCAAGATAGTGAGTGATCACATGTGCAGGCACGCTGCTTGCTACAGATAGGGACACGTGAAACTCATGAAGTCTGTCCTCCATGAATAGAAAACATAAGTGACTACAGGAAGTCAAGGAGACTCTTGAAGCTTGAATTGACTTTTCTATAATGGGGAAAGAGAGGGATGGCTTCAGTCGAATTCCTAAGTGCATGGAGGTCCATGAGCCATGAGGGATAGATGGTGCTTTTGCTCTAGAGTGAAAAGCTTGTTTCATTGGCTTTGGAGGTGTTAAGCCTACACAAGTCCGTCCATCCGTCCGTCCGTCAGTCCGTCCGTCCGTCCGTCCGTCCGTCCGTCCATCCATCCATCCATCCATCACGTCCTGAAGGCAACTTTTCATGCGATATGAAAAACTGGCTGGTTTACAAACGGCTTCCACCTAACACTTTCCATGTAACACAACGACAAAATGATTCCGTTTTTGCTACAGCGATGCCAAGTGCACTACTTAACTCTTTTGTGAAATTTTTAATTGACAAGTGTGAAATAAAATGTGTAACACCCAGCTGCATAGTTAAACACATTCTCTGTCAACATCTTAATTAGTCCTTGGTTGTGGACAAACAACCGCACGTTTAATGATCAAGTAAGTCACCGGTGAACAACCCTGAGTTCGGGAAAACAACACATGAGCCATCAAAGAGTAATCCAAGCAAAGCCCAGTGAGACTGCTGTTATGGCACCACAAAAGAACAGATTCATTATACACACTTAATTCAACATGCTGTGCTTTACCATTATTCAAAAGCGCTCTTTTCAAGTATTTACTAGGTCAGCTAAAACTCTGTAATGTTTCCGCTCAAAACTGAGGGAAAACAAAGCAGGAGAAAGAAGCTATGTCTGGTTTCTATGCCAATAGTTTGAGTCACCCATCTGACACAGAAACCCATTTGGATCGAGGATCTCCATCAGCATGAGGAAATAATTGAAAATAATTGCACTGTTTGGTGACAATTTATTTGGAGTTTTGGTGTGACGCGAGGGTAATAGAGTTAATGAAACCAATACTAAGGCTCGACAAGATTCATTATATTGATATGAAATTACAATACCCTCAACAATAGCTCAAATCTAATGAAGAATGTTGTTTGGCTGTTTCTTGCAGGCGTGGGACTACGGAATGAGGTTATAGCTGCAAAAGTGAATAACCACAAGTCTTTTATGTTGCCTTGTTTGCTAAAAACCAGGGCACGCTTCCAATACACACTGAGTCCAAATATTTTCTGCTGTATACAATCAAATGGGGCCACATACAGGGTAAAAAGAATCTTATTTTGTTGTGACAGCAGATTCAAGTGCCCGTAACCCCCCATGGCGACAGAGCTGCCCTGGTTATCCCCTTGAAACAAACAAAGTGGTTTAATCCAAACACTGCATTCTATTGACTGCTTCATTGCCTGCATGCCAGGGTAAGCAGTTGCTTGTCTTTATCTAAGTCTTCCAAGTGCCCTAGTTTACCCTTAACACCAGCTAACATTGTGACTTGCTAAACCAGAAGTAAAATGACAATTTTGCTATAATTACAATTACTTTTATTAATTTTTCTAAATGCAAAATGTAAATTAAATTAGTTTTTCTTTTTAAAAGCAGTTTCAGTTTGACCTTTTTTTCCCCAATTTGAGTTATAATTACTTCAACTGATTTTGTTAACTATATAACAACTGCGTTAAGACACTGGAGGCTTCACACCCTAATATTGAAGACTAATATTTCATTCCATTAATTATTTAGAAGTGAATGCCTGCTGGTGAATATGCACTTCAAATCTTGTAAGGTATTTTCACTTTGCATGGATTACAGATATGTCTGACCCTGGACAATGTCAGAAAGTAGAAACCATCCAAGGACCCAGACAGGCTATTCTCAAGATATTAAGATACTTGCGACTGAGTTTGGACTGGGTCAGACACATTAGGAGTCTTGGGAGTAAGCCCTGTCTTTGGCCTTTGGGCAGATACAATGGAGATATGACTGCACTACCTCCATTGTGGTTACAATATTGACATGGCACTAATAGCTTGGAATACAGGAAGGGGTGAATGAGCAACCGAGCGAGGCAGAAGTTGCGTGAAGCTTAGGCGGACTTGACTCGGTCGCCTTTTCTCGACCCACTTAAGCTCAATAGCAAACATCATTCTGCTTGTCTTTCAATATTACCTTCAGACTCTTGACCACTGCAGGCAAACTCCCTGAGGAGGTCCAGACTGGATATTTAGTCATGTCCCATAATAATGATGCGCACACACACATGCACACACGCACGCACATACACACACACACACACACACACACACACACGCACGCACACACGCACACACACACGCACACACGCAGGCTCCTTTTAAACTGGTAAGAAATGAAAAGAACAGAAAATGTCGAGTGGCATACCAGTTCTTAACCATTATGCCCTTTTTTTGGAAGATCACCTGAATGTTTTTTTTTTTTTTAGTTCACGGTTGATTAATAAACAACTTCAAACCTCAAACAGAAATCATGATATCAAAGGATACCTGTGTCACGCTAGGAACTGCAGGAATTCAATATGACAATATATTTTTCTACTCAACAAAGTCTGATTGAAATCTCTCAGCCCAAGTAAATTTTTGTCCCCATTTCTCCCAAACGAATGCTGATACTACATGAGGAACTTCAATTCTCCACAAAAGCAAAAAGCTGTATATGATGAATCACAGAGTGGCTATTAATTTTAATAGGTGTTGTAAATACATGCTGCCATCTTGGAGCCTTCCCAATAGCTTAATTAATCGCAAGGCTTGAGTAGGCTTATTAGCTTTTGCTGGTACAACACAAGGTAGCACTTCCATAGCATGCTAATAAATTATATAGAGGCAGGAGGCAAGGTACTAAAGCTAAATTTTGTATAATTCAATAAACTCCATATGTAATTTTGCTGAACCCATTCAATGTTCTAAATTGTCTGCTATTTTACACCAAAGTAAAAATATATATCTAAAGATATACATTTTACCATAACACTTCCTCATTTTTCTTCTCTCCCGCCCATTTCATCCCCATAACAATCCATCAACACAGATAAGACTTTAACTCCATTTCTCACACTCAGATTTTCCCGGGCAAAGAGAAGCTGACTCGAATCTGTATTCCATCGACTCAAGTTTGCCACAGTTCTAGGAAAGTATGTGTGTCCTGGATATTGCATCCCAAGGGCCGTGATATTGAGCTGGGCTATTGTTTTATTAGGTCTGCAGGAACAATGCGTCTGGTTACAGTTACAAGGCACAGCAGGCAGACTCTTCTAGTCCAAAACAGTCTTATCAATGGATTACAACATTATATTCAAGAAGCAGAAATGCAGTGAAACTCTCCTTGGAAAAGCAAAAGCATGTGTGCAGAAAAAAAAAACAGATTTGAACTCCTACCGTCATTACACAGCGGTCCACCGAATGTCGTCATGCTGCAGTCACAGCTGAAGCCCTCCCATTGTTGAAGACACACACCTTGGTTGGCACAGGAATCTTCCTGGCATGTCGTGCTGGGGCCTGAGCATCGAGAGAAGTACAACACACAGTGAGCCCACTACCATTACCTGTCTCATTTCACTCAACAAAATACATTCTCTACTATTGTCCAGCAGAAGTGAAACATACAAAAACAAATTTACTGTGACACCACACTAAGATCATATTCTGTGTATTTCAATTGTATTGCTAGTAAGGAGTATACATCACTAGAAAAAAGAAAAAAAGAAAACACATTGCTTTTAATTTATGGCAGCTGAGGTACAAACCCCGGGTGATTGTCTAATATTTTTTTCCAGGCGCTGTAATTTGCTCGTGTAAATCAAAAGTGAGGGCAATCAATTTATAAAAAGGATCTTGTTTGTGAATTCCTTCCATGCACGCCTGCCGGTGTTTAGTTTTGTTCTCTTTGTAGGATTTAGCAACAACAGCAGAGTTTCAAATTAGTACAGTAAATTAAAATTAAAGATATGACCAGGTGACGATCCTTGTATTGCATTGGAACTAAAGATCTAGGGTGGGAAGGTGAATGGGAAAGGTGGCAGTCATCTCACTCAGGGAGATGTGGAATGTGTGATTGAAGAAGTGGTGGGCAAGCATTGCCAATGTAGAGAAGGGAAATATATCACATGCTGTATTAAGCAGACCCATTTTCTGCATCTACCTTGCAAATCAGCTTTCATCAATGCAACTTTTGTCGGAGTAGAAGAGGAAGAGGCAAAGTATAGCAGCTGTTAGTAAACAGAAGGACGTCAGGTGGAAAGAGTGTGTGCAAAGATGATTGAAGTGAGTGTTTGTATTGACCAGAAGAGGTAGGGATGCACTATAGGGAGAAATTGGGTAAGCCTAAATGACATCAGAGATGTCATGAGGATATCAAGGTTTACGCACAGCCAATCACACAATTACAAACAGTGTTCATTGAGCGCAATCACTGACTCAAAGAGAAAAGCGAGTTTGACACAAACACGCACGGTGATGAATTTAATTACATTTGAACCATATAAAAAAAAGAAAAAAAGATCGCAACTCGTAAACTCAATCAAGAAAAGTGGATGAATTGTGAAATTAAACTAGGTGACTGCTGCTGAAAAGTAAATCCAATAGCGTATTATCTTTGGATGTGCTACTCATGCTAATCATGCACGCAACAAAGGTTTCATACATAATTCACAATGATTGCTTCTGGCAAACTCTCAGATCCGGTAAGTGTGCACGGTGCAAAACAAAATAGAGATGAAATTGGAAATAGGGGTAAGAGTACAAATATGGCCGAGAGAAATCAGTAGATTATGATCAAATGAAATGAACAACTGTGTACGGCGAAATCTCATCGCGTGATCAGAAAGCTTGAACAGTTTATTCATGTCATGTGACCTTCATGACATGTGTTGCCAGTGGGGGTGTCTCAGTGTCCAAATGATAACAATCAGAAGCAATTACAAATTTGTATTATGTCAATTGACAAATACCATAGTATGGATAATTTCATAATATGGAAATACATCCCACGAGGAATGGGGGGGAAATTATGAATTATCCAGCTTTATTTATGTGGGAATTTTAAAAGTGGGTGTGTTTTGATTTTCTTGAGAGGGAGCCATAAATTGGACTGTGTGTAAACATGGGAAAAGGCCAGTAAAGCAGAAGCAATGCGCATGTACGGTCAACTTTAAGAATGTAAATAAATGCTGCATCCCATAAAATCCACCCAAATCTCATATTTGACTTGCTTTTTAGCAGAAGATTGGAGGATATTTTCTCACAGTCTTCACACCAATAAATTAATAAAACCCATAGAACTTACCACTAAACTTTGACTTGAGTTTAAATAACAACAAGAAGTCACATTTTGAGGGGGAAAAAAGGTTTATATTGTAAAAACATGAGCCGAACTACGTTGTGCATCTTGCAGATATTGAAATTTAAAAATAAATAAGTTAAATAAATAAGTAAAAAGGCAAATATTGCCCCAGGTTTATACTGTACCATTTGCAAATCCTGACTGATGACCAAGGCTAAAAGTACAGATTTAATAACTGACTTCAGATAGCTGAAATCATTGAAAAAGTTATATGGCTTTTACTTGGGACAAAATGTGTTCAATCAGATGTCAGAAATAATATAAATTATTATAGTCAACAATTTAGGCCTATGCTGGAGACTGAGTTTTACTCAGTACTATAGATTTGCTGGCATGACAAATATATAACCAATCAAGAAACTCAAAACACAATTTTACTCAAACCTCACCTTCACATCCCCTTTCGATATGTCCCACACAGTCCAAGGCATCTGACATCAGATCAGGAAGACGCCCATTCAGATCCACTGATGCCAAACAACCTTGAAAGCCCTCCTTGGCATGCACCAGTTTGGGCAGTTCCTTGTACATCTCCTTTGTCACCCCACCAACATAAAGGTTACCTGAATGATAAGAGGAGAGAAATACAATACTGACTCCTAGTGGACAAAAACATCATCGCTCTATAAAAGGTCAGCTCATTTTATGGTAGAACTATAAATTGAGAAAGCAAATGAAAAATTCTGATCATTATTTTTGATACTTGCAAATTTCATACATGCATTTTAATCTTCAGTAACTTCAGTTCTATGATCAGATAATACATGATGTTCAGTAGATTGTATACCCTTCAAGTCCAGGTTTTTGGCCCCTGTGGTGGTCTGGGTGGTAATCTTTGTATCAATCTTGACTGTGTGAAGGTTGTTGGCATCTCTGGAGATAATGACACTGTGCCAGTTGTTGTCATTGAGAGGCTTGTTCGAGTTTCCTTTAATCAAATGGGCACCATTTCCCAGGTCTGACACATAGTGCAGGTATCTATAATCAGACAATGTAAAAACATGAGTGGAAAAATTACATTGAACAATAAACAGCACAATAAAGTGTTGCCACCAATTAGTCTCTAGAAATTGGACCAAGTCTGTTCATGGACTGCATTTTTCTTTCTAAAATAATTTATGAAGCATTAGTTTGTGTACCTGCAAAAAAATAACTAAATTATTGACGGTCTGCAGAATTACCAGAGGCTCTGTGCTGTAATGAACAAACCAGTCATTAATTTTGTGTTTTGAAGGCAGTTTGCATGCTCAATTTAATTAAAATGTATAACTTTTTAATGTTCCCGTAAGCAGTACTGTACTGCATAACTCCAGGTCTTACTTGAAAGGAGGTCAACCCATTTGAGCATCAAGAAATGCACTCTTGTGTACTTGATTCCTTTTTATGTTGGGTCCTTGTGTGCCTTTGTGAAGATTAAAACGAATACTAATAGCCAAAAGCTCTCAATTCTGGCACAAAGGCGATAAGAACGGAATTTGAAGTTCTTTAGTAATATGACAAGTGTCAAGAATTTTATTCACTTGAGAAACTGTTGTGAGGTATGAACAGTTTCACGATAAGAACCATTATTCATTTTTTTGTACAGACAGCAGAGTTGTAAATATTTAGTTTTTCACATTTGCAAGTATTTTAAGATGGTGACACATTGACTTAGAATAAAAGGGACAGAAAAAAAGTGGTCAAAAATGCACAGGGGGTTGCTACAAAAATACATTTCGGAATTTCCCATCTTCATACATTTGTGCTATTGGGTAGGATGGAAAAGGAGAAGCCTTATTTTATAAAGAAACACATCCAAGCCCATCTACATTTTTTAAAAGACGCTTGGGAATACATGGGAACGTGTGTTATGTTCAAATTGTTCATGGTAGAAATAAAGTTTTGAAAGAATGTACTATTGTTGTTTTTAAAAACATGAAAATGAAAAGGTGCACGAAAGGTGCTATTTTATTCTATCAAAAAATGCTGCCTTCCTTTGATATATTATTACTATTAACCATCATCAAGCTAACTGAAATATTAGAAACAGCTCATCATGATCATGAAACGAAAACATCTCTGAGAACATCAGCCAAAACAGTCCAAACATACCCTTTGACCAGCTCCACCACAATGAAGTCATTCCCATCCCCGCTGTTATAGAGGATGAGACCATCGGAAGAGGTGGTTTTAAACTGAAAGAAAAGGTGCATGGAGTAATAAGCCTGCAGAGCAGTGAGTGTCACGTAGCTGGAGCGCGATTTGAAGGTGACAGGATCAGCGATGATGTTCTTGAATCCGATCATGGCGTTGAGCTCGCAGTAGTCGATGTCACCATTTTTACACAGGTCTATGTAGGCCATGCCATTGAAGGACAGACTTTGGAGGTGACCGATAAAATTGGACGGCACCATGGACATGAAGCGCTTCTCCGTCACGATTCCTGTCTCAATGTTGTGGAACTCCAGTTGGGTGTGGTCACCGGCCATTTGACCTTTGATCGCACAAGTGGGCAAAGCAAAGAGAGGGACACTTACAGCAAAAGCAGCACAACTTCCTTAAAATGTGCATGAAAATGTGAACGAGACTTGCAAGCAAGCTATTCTTGGGATTGTCTTATATTTTTGTCAGTATATATTTATCTGTATGTTTAGCTGCAGAAAAAAATCAAGGATGAATCAAAAGTTTTTTTTTCTCCTACAGGGATGCTAGTTAAGAAGTACCTTCCACTGGTGTCAGATCATCTACGGTCAGTGTCAAACTCTTTCCCCTTCTGAAGACACGCACTGTGTGCCACTCATTATCGTTCAGATTCTGACCCGCAAAAATAGTCTCCGGACCTTTGCCTGCAGGACAGTCCGAAAATGGTTAACAAACATACACCTGTGCAATGTAGGCATGCACCATAGAAAACCTCAGAAATAGTAAAGAAGGTAATAGAAAAAGAAAAGAGGGACAGAGTGGATGAGTTCTTTTTTCAGCAAAGACACAAAACAAAGGTTGACATTGTTAATGGTCCATAAAAACAAATTATTCTGACTTGCACTTTGCTGTTCAAATGGAAGAAAAAAGAAATACACCAGAACGCTCGAGAAAGTCCCATTTTCAAAAAGGGAAGTCATGAGAAGTCATGTTTTAATTACTGGTAATTCAAGAAATAGTAGCTTGTTAGACCGTATTCAAGCAATTTACATCACACCAGTAGGTGGCAGCAGATGATCACCATGAAATATTTCCACTTCACTAACTGGACTTCTCCGTGCACGCGTCATTTTTTCGGCGTCTCTAAAAACAGTAATGTGAAAGAGAACCATTGTAGTAGGTCGCACAATGTATAATGTAGAGGCAAACTAATGCTGTGAAATGCAGCTTATAAAAAAAGAAAATACAGAGTGTGTTTCAATTTTCAATAAATATACTCACTATTGCATGTTTTTGAAACACAGCATTGGGTATGTGATGTTTGTTGCATGCCAAATGAACATGAAAAGTCATGTAACCATGCTGTGTTTTAATACTGAGTGATAATTAAACTGACGTGAGTTAATGTAACACTGAAGTCGTCTGATTTATGCCTTCAGCCATTCCTGAAAAATGGCGTTATAATATTGTATGAACTGTGTGACTGCTATCAGGCTGGCTGTAAATGAGAGGTTACATAGATTCAAGGTGGCAAACACCTCAAGCATAATCTAATTTAAAATCTGATAAATTAAAGCAACTGCAAATTGTGGAAAAAATACAAATCCTGCAAAATGCCTATCTGCATTTACTACTCACAAATCACAGAAATACCTGAATTGGTCTGACGTGATTTAAAAAAAAAAAAAAAAAAAGCAACCTCTGTGAAGATCTTGGATTTTATATAGATGCCGCTTCGGTGTTCTCCTGCTGTGCCCACACAACCAAACACGCGGATGACAATATCCCATTGTGACAGAATTAAATCTCCAGGCTCTGCCCACTGTGAGGCTTATTTTAGATAGGTGCCAGGTTCATTCTCTTCAACTCCTTTCTGGCTATTTATGCTCTCTTTTTCAGTAAGTTCTAAACCCCTGATGCAATACATATGCAAATGTTAGGATGCCAAAGTTCTGGGACATGTCCAATCTTAGAGGCCCAGTTCTGCTTTGTAAGCACAAAACACAGGGGGCAGGATTGGAACTGGAGAGGGATTAAGGATATGATAGTGAAAAATTGGAATGGAGTAGCACTTGAAAGTGTACTTGATCGTTGCCTTCCATTTTTCTGCCCTTGTTGCTCTCCAAGGGCAGACAAAAAAGGAGGCGGGCCAAGAGGCCATTTACAAGAGGCATTTCCCCACTGCTTCCACTGCTGTGTGGTTGTGAGACTGACATTAAAGGCCAATTAAAGGCCAATGTGTGTGTAGCTCCCATCCGCCAAGAATCCTCACTTATGGTGATCTATCTGCAGTGATGGACCCACGGTGATCCCTTGCCGCCTCGTTGACTTCTGTGCCCAAAAGGAACAGCAGAGAAGTATGGCACAAGGACAGCAAGAGAACATGTGATTATTCAGTCAATCAATTTGGGTTGGCAAAATGACAAGCCAGAGGCTGGTGCTGCTCGGCCCAACATCGCGACTCGCTCAGGTGGAGGAAAGAGGCTTGACCGATCAGCAACCGCTGGATTACTGTCAAAAGCAAACATCAAAGTCTGCGGTGGTGCCAAAGAAAGCTTAGTAGGCCACACCAGGCGACCTAGTTGTCTGATAAATGTTCAAATGCATTGTGAAAACCTTCCATCACAGAAAGGTTGACAAACAGGGCCAATCAGTCCCCCAATTGAATTCATATTCAAAAAGAACGTTTGCTTTTTTTTTTTTTTACGTTTGACTTATATTGTGAATATCTATATATTGCAGCAAAGATCAGTCATATGTGAATCTACCAGAGGTACTTTGGCATACTTCAAGAGATTATACATTAGCCAATAAAAACGCATAACCTCTAGCCCTGCAATGTTGGGAAAGCAGAACCAGGAAACCATCTGCAGCCAGAATATTTCAGCTTATGTGTTTCAGTTTGTTATGGCTTGGTAGATGTTACGAGTGTTTACGTAAATCCAAGTGGCAGTGTTTTCTTCAGACAGCTCTCGGCAGCCCAAGGGAGCCTCAGCCCCTAATTGACAGTGATGTGTTCTTTGAGTTGCTACTGAATTTCTCTCAACCAACCAAGCTGACCAGAACCGCAGCGCCTGACACTGCGCATTAATTAACAAGTGGGGGAAGGAAGAGGACGGAAATAACGTAATATAATAAACGTAGAAAAGGAATGAATTCAACATGAATTTAACAGTTATCGTCCCAAACTTCAATTTCCTTTGTCCTGAGAGCCAATTTGGTGTTGCTCTTTAATTTTTATTTGCATACTTCCTCCACTTAGTTTTTAAACATTTATTTCCTCTGCAATAGCCATTATGAAAAATATATATTGCCTATTGTTTTTAATTGTGCTGTGCATTGCAAAGCTATATAATCTATCAATAATTTAGTTTTGTATTTACAAGAAAAAAAACACTACCAGTCCAAATGTAGCTACAAAAGAATTACCCAAGTTCTGTGTGCACACATTACGCCTTCACAATATCATCATAAACCAAGAATGACCTTTTAAAGCGTTGACACGAAGAATTAGAGCTGTGAGCTTTTCATTTGCATACGCAAACAAGGGACGCATCCAGGAGGCATGAACAATGCTATTTAGCATTTAGAGAGGTGTTAAGAGTGGCTGGCTCACAGAGGCAAGTCTAGAGGTCACTTCACGTGATGTTGCGCGAATTGTGGAAGGCCTACCTCCTCATCATGACCTTCTCAACACGGACAACTGAATTAAAGCATTATTAAACCCCTGTATAGTATTTGTTGGAACTGGCTAAGATTTTATTTCATTCATTATTATCTATGATACTGACAGTATGTATAGCTCTTAGAATTATTTAACAGGAAGTGAGGTCATGCGTCGGAATCTGAAGATGTAATCATTTATTCATTGCAGGTCCTGCATAATAAATGTCAGGGATATTTACCTCTTAAAATATTGCAATGTTACTTCTATGTTGAAAACGCACACTCCCAGATGCACACACAAAGAAAATGATCTATTCTTGCACCATCCTCTTCAAACATTCCTTCCTGCTCCGTGAGGCAAGTTAATGAGAATAATAAAACCACACTCTGTATTGCCTGTGTATGTGACATTAACGGCGTCATCAATTTACAAGCAGCTACTCATGCTGGAGTCACAGGAAAAGAAAAAAAAAATGTGACAATGACCTCATGCATGTGTAATACAATTGAAGTATTTGTGAGTTTTTCTTTGTGTTAACTACCACTAGAAAATATGCATGGCTCTCCCCATTACCATCTCACCCTTTGTACGGTTCTTGTGAACTTTAAAGTTTGAATAAGAACCGCAATGCAAGATGCAAGTCAGAAACATGTTATCTTAGGAATTTTGAATGCCATTTGTAATGGCTGCAGAAAATAAATAGTATTAGGCTTCTTGCCATACTGGAGCACATGAATGCCGAGAGAAATACAGTAATAGAAGAACTAAAGAAGAAAATGAATGTGAGCAGTAACTTACTGGAGGTACAGTTTATCCTGACACAATCTAGATGGGGAAGAATAGATGAGAGATAAATTCATCTTTCAACAATGCAGCTGCAGACATCAGAAAAGTATACAGTCCACCTCTCTGGGGACATACACACGGACGCTGACCGTCCTCTGATGCTCTCACCATGGCCTCCAGCTGAGCACAAAAGTGCTGTCGTAGTTGTGACAGAGGAGCACAATTATAGAATTATATAAAACAAATGATAACAGGAGCTATTCAGATTGAATAGGAATACACACGATTGTTTGTATTTTAAGTTAATTATTTAAATCTACTACTGAGAGCATGAGATTTTGGTCAGAGTCAGACAGGGCCAGCGAGACAGCTGTGTTTATCCTTTGATACAAAAATATACTGGAGGCTAAAATTTCTACTGATCATAAAATACAGTAGTTAATTACGGTAGTTAATAAAATAACTATAACATTGGATTTCTACCTCAATGTAACGAATACTGAATAGAACCAGTCTATTTCTACGTTTACTTCAAGGTACCCATAACGTCTAGTGTATCTGTGTTCTCAAGCTGTAAAAGACAAAAGAGTACAAAAGAAGGAAGCAGACTTTTTGTCGTTCCTTTTCCAGCTTGCTGGATTGTGGTCTTAATTCTAACACAGCAGTTCTAGTTGTCAACTTTCATGACTGACTTACAGTAAGCCGCGGGCCTACAGGCTTTATCTTACTTTTCCTTTTTACCTCCCTGGTTGCAAAAGCTCAGCTCATGTTGTGCTCTGCGATAGGTGACCCAGTTGGAAAACCCCCTCCCTGCCTTCTTTTCTGGCCCTGCCTGTCGTGTGTTGTCAACCGCAGCAGAAAAGTGGGAGCAAACAGCCAGAGACCAACACTTGCCTGCCCCTACAGGAAATGCTCCGGTTTTAAAGAGGGTCCGAAAAGTCGGCCTTCCAATAGTTGATACGTGCGGATTATTTGATCCCTTTGACGGGAAAAACGGGGGCAGTGGCCTGTTTTTGTTTTGGCATTCTGGTTTTGTCAGTAACAAGCATTAATTAGCGCTGATCCATCCATCCATCCATCCATCCATCCATCCATCCATCCATCCATCCATCCATCCATCCATCCATCCATGTCAGACAAACACACCGTTGAGGAATAAATAGATGGAATGGGTGGTGAGCATTTCCTTGCTGGGCAAAGGCAACTGTGAGCTCAAGTGGCAGTAAGCAGAGAGCCGCAGACTCTTGCCATTGAAAGCTTCACACCATCTCCTTCTATTCAAGAATATGAATGTGTATAATAATGTGTGTGAAGTACAGCGCATGTGGTGGTAGGGCAGTGCATTTGAAAGAGTTGTCAGGCATAATTTAGCTCAATTTGACGCATGACTTTGCTACTGCAGAGGATACACGCTTGGGTCGCTACCTAAATTGACAGTCAGCCGGACGCGGCCGCTCTCCAGCTCCAGACGCAGTGTGTCGGCCGAGTCCCGAGAGGTGGTGGCGATTAGGATGCCATAAGCTCGCTGGGATCGGAAGCGCATAGAAACATCTTCGGCTTCCGTGTGCATCACCACTGGCAGCTGGACCTTCATAAACTTGCCGCCGTCGTAGCTGAGCACCGTCGCCTCTGCAAATAGATTAAAAAGAGGGACAAAAAAAAAAAGGGATCAGTCAAACAAAACATGGCAGTTTTATTGCAAATCCGGACTGTCACTCCTGCCGAAGGGGCTATTATACAAACATTTCACAATCCAATCAGATTGCTGTGCTATTATTTTCTAATGTTCATGTACTGTCTGCAGCCTTTTCCAGCTTTTACCCAAGGGCAATTTTCCAACCTGTTTTGAGTCAAGAGCCACACTTTACATTGGAAACATCTCACAGCACTCCACAAAGCAAATATAATGATGCAGATTTCAATGAGGGGCCGAATAGTTGATCACCACGTCGATAATCTCTCAAGAAGCTGTTTTTTGAACCGTCTTCTATCATCTCGTGGAAGACCATTTAATTTCTAGTCACTGTCATTGACCAGCATACTTGTCAACAATATTTTGCTAAAAGATGAACAAACATACAATACCTGCTGGAAAAAATAAAATAAAATAAGTGAAAGCGGAAAATTTCCCATCGCACACCTTTGTGTGCCATTGTAGAGATGTTGGAAATTACTGCATGCCCTAGGAAATTGTGCCGTATTAACAAGTGTTGCCGTGACATCTTGATGAAAGCAATGCCACCTTTGTATACTTGCATAGCGCCTTGCAGAGGTACCAAAGCCACAAGAGAATTATTAAACAAGAAAGATGTGAAACATGAAAACGAATGTGGTCTTCAACATGTGCCACTCAGCCGTAAGAAAATTGTTGCTGTGCCTAGAAAGCCATTTGTGACTCACAGTGCAGTACAATAGAGACACATTGCTCAGGATTACTCATTGTCTCCAAAATGGTATCCAAACAGACAGTAAGTCTGAAAAGGTATTTAGATTCTAACCAGGCCGCCTCCGCAGGTGAAAGCTCACCATTATGGAATAGGGAGGCAAGCTTAGATAGGATTGAATTTTTTTTCACTCACATATGACAGGAAATAATCAATATAAAGTGACTGGAGCTTTGTACCCACGTTTTGTGCGTCACGACGACGTACTACACGGGGACATTGACTGAGGCAAAAAATATTAAGTTCAACACTATCTGTGTTTGTCCGTTGACTTTACATATTGAGCATCTGCCCGCTGCCGCTGCATTTACTCAAAGCATTAGGCAGCTGTCTGGAGAAATGCCAGGGAGATTGTTAAACGCTGGCAGGAGTTTGTAACAGCATTTCCGAGAATGTAACTAAACCGCAACCCAATAACAAAGCCATTATTGCTCTTGCAGTGCTGAGACAGATAGTTCGAAGGGGAGGGAAATGGAGAGTTTGGGGGTTATAGGGTATCACTGTCCCACTCACCACCTCATCACCACTTCCCAGTCACATGTCACATCCAGCCCTTCCGGAGTGGCTCAGTCACATTTCTCACTCAAATCCAATTTCTCTACGCCCCTCCTGGGGTACCCTTTAGGTGACAGGGCTGTGACAAACGAACCACACTGCTTCCTACCAGGCTGACACAGCATCGAGTAGCATTTGAAAACTGTCGGAAAACAGGAAATACTGAATTCAAACTCTTAATACTTGGAAAATGTTTATTCCCAGAGGATATTTACTGTTCTTTGCTACTCTTTACACATAAGTACATGCTGGCTCACTTTATTTGATTTATTCTCTTCAATCCCACTCGCATCCTTTTTTCAGTTTATGCTATCTCTGTGAAAACAAGATGAATTTGTATATTGAATGCTGCTGATCAATGAACAAACTAGTGTACACGAGTGATGGTTGTGAGTCATAGCACTTTTGGTTTAAATAAAAGTGTTCAGAAAATGCCATCTACTAGAGGAGTCAAAAAATGCGACAACTGCTTCATGAAGCAAATTTGAAGCTTCATTTTCTCATCACTACTGTACATATTTTCATTTGTCTCATCTTATTGTATATTATACAGCGGTAAGACAACAACTCATTCAAGAACATCTGCAATCAAAAACTATCTGGTGCAATAGCTTTAATACAGGCTAGCCTCGTTTCCCTTTTTAATTTACTATGTGTAATTACCACAAGAGTCTGCTATCAAACTGAAAACAATCTGTGATCCGAACCATGAAATTGGTGTTTTTAATTACTTCAACCATTACGTCACCGTTCAACCATTCAAGCTGCATATATGAGTGAAGTCCAAATATATCTGTGGAGTAAAATGTGTGGGAAGCACAGCCTCATCCAAAGTGAGCACCACTCAAAAACCCAAGTGCAGTTGTTTTCCGAGGCCCTTCCATGTAACTAAATTGAGCAGAATGAGGCTGTCAGAGTGCCCAACATGAAACTGTCACAGGACAGACGGAAGCTACCAAACCAAACCAAGCATTAATTTCCCCTCATGTAAAACACAAAACAACACTGACGTGTGTGCTTTTCAGAAGAGTCAGCATGTGTTTGCATCTGTGTGACGTGACAAATTAGGCTTTGATAGTAACAAGGGGAAGGAATGAGAGACACTATACAGTTTTTTTCCTTCCGTTTTCCCCTCAGGAGAAGAGGCTCTGCAGGAAGGGGAGCTGTCAACTGCATGTCACAGGATTGTGATGCGCATGCCAAGGTACCGGGCACCAGGTCCAATCCAATTTACATTTTGCTGGGGAACAACTGCCAAAGGCTTTGGGAAAATATATGTTCAGGATAAATGGGAAGAAATAACAGGATATCATAAATAATTCAGACACTGTCCTCTTTAACACAGCATTCCTGGAACATGCACAATCAAATCAACTGAATTCTAATGATGAAATATGTACAAAGCTAATTCAATTAAAAGTTAGGATTCCTGCAGATTTTCTCCAGAGTCATTATTATGTTTTTACAGTTGTTGACACAAATTTGTCTCTGCGTGGCCACAGTGCAGCAACCTAGTTTGTGCGACAAACTAGGTTGCTGCACTGTCGTCATGGATTATTTGGTCCCTTGAGAAGAATCTGTAACTTTAATCCTGTGTTATCAGAAATATATACACGCCAGCTACGTATTTTACGATGGAAAATCAGTTGTGGACTCTTTAAAGAGAGTTACACTTATTTTAATAATTTAAAAGTCAAGTCAATTAAATAATACTGCAATCCAGATGAATAAATTCAAGTCATGAGGTAATTTATACGGTGTGACATGCTACCATATGCATTTAACCGCAAATAACAAGTCTATATGTGTTCAGAACAATATATTGATCAAAAAACCTGCATTTAATGCAGTTGTTTGCTGCACTCAGCAATGCAGAATGCCATATCTCATTAGGGAATTTGTGCATGTCCTGCAATAAGCCATCTGTTAGCCTGCCTTGGCCTTACACGAATATTTGAGCTAATTAGCAACTGGATCAACAATGGAGGGCCAGACATTTGGGATGCATGGACAGAATAGCTTTTTCTGCTTAATTAAAATCTCCCAAAATAGGGCAAATAGCTTCATGCCTCACTCTAGAAGCCCCACCCCCTACTCTTGCAATCTGGGTTGTCATAGTTGTCCTCCTACACCATATGTAATTGCTGTACTTTGCCACCGGGGGGTACACCACGCTCAGATAAGTGAGAGCTGTGGTAATTCTTTTGACAGCTCCTCTTCCTACTGGTGCCTGCTGCATCCGACCAGCATCATGGCAATCTGGAGCCATCAAAACAGCTGGCAGCGGGCCAGGGCACTTCCACTCTTCTCACTCACTGGCACACTAATGCCAGTATCTCAGCAGACATGGCCAGAACACGAGAGATGAGGATATTGGCCAAAACACAGTAAGACACTTGAATGTGAGAAGAAAAGGAATAAGTGTGACAATGAATTAATGGCTGTGAAGATGCAGTGCTTTCGTTTCCATTTGCTTGACTTTTCCATTAACGTCAAAGGGGATATTGCCTTTGTTAACCGCTAAAATCACGTTCCAGATAATTACAATAGCTTTCAGATGTACAGTAATGTAAAATACAATACTCTATTCCTGTCTGTCATCTGATGAGTCAAAACTGGAGCACACGTGTGAGGGGGAAAGGCAAAGGAAAGCAGTGCTCAGCAGAGCAAAGCTCAAATGGCATATTCAAAAGAGCTCAAAAATGTTTGCTCAAAAAACACTTACGTATGTATATACACTTGCTCCATTTTTGCTCCTCTTATTTAATATGTTATTTGTTTATTCATCACTCTTATTTATTCATTGTTTGTGCCTTCTTGTTTTTATTTTTTGTGTTGTTTACTTGTATGTATATTGTGTTCTATGTCTTGTCACCGTGGGATAGTGGGAACGTAATTTCGATTTCTTTGTGTGTCTTGGCATGTGAAGAAATTGACAATAAAGCAGACTTTGACTTTGTTGCCATAGCATCAAATGATTCAATATTCTTGTTTTCTTCTATTTGAGTCAAGCTATTACCACTTACTGCAATTTTTATCTTAAAGTACCATTGTGATTCAGCGAGATTGTTTTGCTACTGCAGTTAACATAAGTGGTGATGTCACCCATGGGTTTGCACAAGATCGAGTGGTTAACAGGGTTGCCCGTGGCTGTAGGTTGACTGGTTTGATTTCCACAGCAAATAGGTATGAGAGGAGCGAGGGAACGAGTGCCCCTCTCCAAAGTAGCCACAATTCAATAGCACCACTTAATCGTGCTTTACAAATGGAATGCTGCAAGAATGAGAACAAGGATAAAAAAAAAAAACATGTTTAAAATGGATTATCTATAGGTAATGAGACTATAAAGTCTCATTACCTATAGATAATCAGTAAGCAAAAGCTAAAAAGGAAAAAATGCTAGATCAGGGCACTCCGTCAATGACCTGGAAGTGTCAGTACAACCATGTTGTCATGCAATCTATGATAATGATGCAGAATGGTTTGCAATGAGGAAACCTGAAGTGCATTGCACCATGATAACGTTGTCACATGCTTCACCTCTTTTCGACATTTGCCTTGATTATGCATATTTTAATTTGTTCATTAATATGCATTGTGTTGTGCATGTAGAAGAAAACTGTACAGCATTATTGTTGCGTGTTGCAATCATTAATTAGCCTCTTTCGCAATGCTATTTATTGATATTAATTCATCTACAAAAGAAAGATATGCGTGATTCATGTAGGACTGAAAAACAATGTGTTCAATTGAAAAAGTCATTGTCTCGTAGCAGAACATCATTTTGCAATACATGCATTTAAAAATGTCATCAAAACTGTAACGCTACTCATTTTAATTGCAGTCTGTTCACACAGATAAACCAAAATGTTATATTACAGCCTTTCTGATTTTTGCAAAAGAGAATGATTAGGCTATCTGACAAGGTGATGTTTTGACCCAGCCAGATTTTGATCAAGCAGGTCGGACTAAGACTAATCTGCTGGTCAAAGGCCAACAAGCTGATGTAGGCAGAAACGCACTACCACAACCTTGCTGAGCTTTGCACTCTGTGAAACCCAAACACATACAGCATCTTTGTAATTCGGGAAAATCTATCAAAACTATAGATCCATAACAAAACCCAAACTTAATGAATTGCCAGTCGAAGCAGTCTTACTGCTTGGGTAAAGTTTTAATGCAATATAGCCAATAGATATAGTTGCATGGTTAAGCCAAGACTCCGAGCCTTAGGATTTCACTCCTCATATTCATCTTCTCCGGAGGAAACATGATGAGTATTCTGCACCAGTTCTGGCCACAGCCGAGTGGTTTGATGAGTTAAAAGGTTAGCAGAAGACAGCCAATTTGCAGGCTATTGTGCATGCTAGATATGACCGCCAGTATGTCTCAGCAGTGCATCAGTCACCTGCCATTCAACACAGTCCTCCACTGAACACTTTACAAACCTTCACTCTTTCTGGCTGCCATGTTAAAATGATTTTTTTTCCTTCAAATAAATCAGTTTTTGTCCATGTTTTAAAGTCAGCATCAGGGATTTTAAAAAGAAAACAGCACCAGGCTTCCCTCTGACAACAACAGAAAAAATTTGCACCTTAAAGGCGTGCAATTCCCAATCTATAGCTTTATAGAGTGGAAAAAGTATGTTGTAAAGTTTAGTTCAACTTCTGCTCTGTGAGTTGATTTTTCCCTTTGGACATGGCTCTCAGTGGGTCCCCTATACAAAACATTCTTTTTTATTTTTTTTTTAACAAAACCACCTTTTAGTGCCGGACTGCTAGTACTAGAACTATTTTCAAATATCTTTCACAATCAGGAATGTTTGGCAGTTAGTCAAGTCAAGTTTATTTGTATAGCCCTAAATCACAAGCAGTCTCAAAGGGCTTCACAGTTGGCACCATTTTGACTCTTTGATTAATTATTTGAATTCCCATTATTCTGGTGGGTGAATCATAGTTTGGAAATGAGAAAAAATTCGGCATCTCCGAAACAAAACAACTTGGAACCCTTACAGTGAAAAAGAATTGGGTCATTGTGCAGTGCTGACAACATTCCAATCAGAGCTACAAGGACATCTTACCTCTTTCACAGGAGCGACCCAAGTATCCAGTTCCAGAGCAGTCGCATACATATCGGTTCCAGCCTTCTCTGCAGTTGCCGTTGTTTTGGCAAGGATTGCTCAAACATTGCTTGGGGTGCTCCTTCGAGCATGAGGGCTTGACTCCTGCAGCCTTCTGAATTTCAGCCAGGCGCCGCACATCTTTACTTTGCCCATCAATAAATAGATCTCGAATGCAGCCGACGTAACCATAGTTAAGCAGAGCGGTCCACACCTCAGTGGGGAACACCAGGCCCATTTTGTTCTCTGGCAGGCCCCCAAGGTACAAGTTATCATCCAGGTCCAGAATTTCACTTTCTCCAGGGGCTGTATAGGCAGTTCTGAGAGTATTGATAGAGATGGTACCTAAAAACAGAGACAGTAGGATATTTTTCAATAAGGTGTGAAATCCAGAAAACTCAGTTAAAGATCCAGAGGTCCAATGGAGAAGTTATCCTAATTGGTGTTATCTATTGAGACAGGGTCAGGGCTTTCTTCATTTAGAAAGACTGATGAATGTTGATAAGACGCATTAATCACAAGGAAGCTAGTCTATTAGCTGCTTAATCCCGGATCCCTCGCATCCTCCTCTCCATTTTCCCTGGATTCCTCATAAGACATCTCATTTATCTTAAAGGAGCAGTCATAAAAAAAAGGAGTGAGAGAGAGCGCAGAGGTGAATAAAAATTTGGCGCCCCTTCAATCATTTCAGCCGCTCGTAAAAAAAAAAAAATTGTAACCATCTTTTTGAACTTGATTAACGGTCAGCAGCGTTTTTCACTCAGTCTCTCCTCCTGTTTGCCTCTCCAACATAAACCCGCAACAAGAGTTTGTGTGTTTCGCCAACATGATTTATTGCTCTCATTCAGGTTTAATCCTCGATCTGGAGAACGGTAAACAACAGCGGACATGACTGGACTGTAAAGTTTTAGAAAGGAAGGCCTTGGTGTGGAAATTGTATCAAGTGATTAATTTGTACACAGATCTGTTACTCTTAATCTAGGTGCCATTGTGGATCGTTAATTAATAACCGTCGCCCTCACTTTTCATATGGAGTGATCTTTACAGCAAGTTTCTGCCAGGAGAAAGCAGCAGAGAAGTAGGCTAAGGATGCTCCAAAATAATATTGCCAGAAAATGATCATTTGCATTTTGAGTGACAAATGCTTGCAACGGAAGATATGAGGGGCTAATAGTTTATTGCCTCAGGGCAAATCACTTTACTGTTTGTTGTGAAATGGGAGCAGAGCTTTTAAGTTACTTTTCTTCTCAATTTGTGTTGGGTTGGAAGCCCTGAAGCCCACATTAGATTTCATCAGGGCTGTATGGCATTTTATGGACATAGTAAATATTAAATGGGGCCTTTCACATTTTATTACACCTGCAATTATCATTCATGGATGTGAATATAGCATCATATTGTATGTATGATAAATATGTAGTTCGGAAACGGTTAGATTGCGGCTAGTAGTAAATCTATTTTGACCATGGGATGATCGTAGATAACAATGAGCCAGCATGTTTTGTACACAATGACCGAGAGAACACTGGAGGACCAGGAACAGAATATTAACCTGGTCCCACCAGCATGTTGTAGCCTGTTTTCAAGGTTCTGGCCCCAGACATCTGTTCCAACGCTTCCCTGCCACCACCAACTGCCCCTGCACTTTCTAGCCACATCTGTTGTGACTTCCAAGTCTTGCACATTTGGCAAGGGACGCCCGTTATACAGCCAGAACAACTCCCTTCAGATTAAAGCTAATGAGCACACTACATCAAACTCGTAAGTGAAGAAACCTCATTCCTCATTCGGTGTGGTTAGTGATGGGAGTGGCCACCCTTCACTTTTGTGAAATTCCCATGGCAAAGCAAACCATTCTTCAGTCAGCTATCCACGTTCTTTGTTTCTTACATACACACCATCATCTAATGACTTCTTTACAATCCATGACATCTACATGTGAATGCAATTATTGTATGAATAATCAAACAAGGGTGTTTTGTTTCCAGGGGAAGGCTGTCTAAATTAATGCAAGTGGAAGTCAAGAGGATGTAAGCATATGGTTCAGTGCTTTGCTTTCTTGACACAGTCCTGTAAAGGAAGTGTGTAAACACAGTCTAGCTACGTTGTCGGAAGGCACTAAAGAATCCCGTGGGGATGTGTGCCATCACCAGACAAGTAGCATGAGGATCCTTATACGCATTTTAGGACTATGTTTGGAACACCATTCATCGCCAAAAGGGTTTAGGGATGTACATGTGTGATTGCTGCAGAGCATAAAAAAGGAGGAGATGGATCCAGTACAAGATGGGAACATGAAGACAAAGATGTCTCTGTAAAGGGCATGGAGGAGGAGAGCACAATGACGTAAGAAAGCAGATGAAGGAAAGCAAAACAATGACGTTGGATAAACTAAGCCACTCGATCAAACAATCCACACAGAACTCAGTCAAAAATAATGATGAAGCTCCTCATTAAGGTTTCTAAAGGGTTGACCTAACCCTTATTATTAAACTAGAAAGTCAGGCTCTTATACTTTCTCCATCAGCAGCCAGGCACAACTTGGCATGATACCTCCTAACCCCACTCACACATCCCCAAAATGTGTTAAACCGGGGATTACTACAATCCAGTTAGGACGATACGGCCAAATCTCTCTATGTGATTGGATTCTCTGTTGGGAGAGAGCTCCGGAGATGTGTTGCCTCTGTGAGTGTGGATGTGCACGGTCATATTCTTCGCGAGTGTGTGTGGCATTGGCATGCACACGGTGGCAGGAAGTGGGGTTCACAACAGAGCAATGCCCATATATCAAGTGACCGACACTACTCTCAAGCACAGAAGCCCTCACTTAAAAGAGTGTGACTTAGCGTCTGTAATGTATTGAGGTTAGAAGATGCTGTCAGAGAGCAGGGGTCCATTCACAGATCTGCTTCCTGTAGGAAGAGCCTGAATACAGAAGATATCATGATCCACTATTGTCAAAGATTGCAGCTCAAGTGTGACTCATACAAGACCCGGCTGCAGATAATTACATTTGGCTCTTGTGGTGCACTTTAGTTTTGAGTCAATCTTGAATATTAATAGAACACTTGGCATGGAGAAAATTGCACCATATGTTTCCTGTTTATTCCTCTCGCGCAATTTGTGAATGATTGAATGAATTCTATAAGAAAATGCTTTTATTTAATCAAACGTTACATTTTATTGTGAACTGAACATTGGGACTAGTATTTCAGCGTTTCTTTCTCGACTAATTAAAGTGAGGTAAAATTGCAGGGGCTGATTTTCTTGTTTTCAAGTTGCTTTGACTACAATTTATTTGCTTTCATTTATTTCATGGTGAGTTGTCAATCTTCAACAATTTACACAAGTAATGTTTTCATACCAATCTTAGTTGGCAGCTTTGCAATTACGCTTTTAGCAATGTACTGTTAGCTTTGAAGCATTTTACTTTGGTGGTTCTGACATATGCTGACATGATACCAGCACAATCATTGATTTAATCTAAGAAAAAAGTCATCTCACAATTGTAAAGCGTTATGCTCAAAACATTTTTTAACTTATGTATTATGAAAGGTATGCGAATCTTATGCGAGTGCAACCCCCAGGTCGCGGGTGTTACTTCTGAATAAATGAAAAAGTTTACAGAATGTAATGACTTCCACTTGAGGTGTTGTGCACTCAGCAGTTTATCAAACAATATTTTTCAGTATTTTGCGGTTCAAACAAATCTCAAGATGCAGGAAGGTTTTGTACTTGCAGGATTCCTCAAAGATGAACTAGCCCCGCTAAGTTAGAAATGTGTCTTTTAAAAACATGGATACTTTGAGGTCTAATGTTAAGCATTCCGAGTCTTCCCACTTTGATATTGTTGTATCCCTTTTTTTATAGCACGGAAGAAATAATGCTATGACTGATGAAAACAAGATAAATTATTCTTATATGTCATTAGTGCACATCTCGGCACAGCACTGTGTAGCAACTGTCTTGGTCCTGGGAGAGACTACCTCCTGTTTCCATGGAAACTTCAACAGGGTAGACAGAACAGTGACTAGGAAAAGCTCAACAAAATGTACGTGTGGACAAGTCAGATAATGAGCATCATCTAAGACAAACGTTTTTTTGTTTCACCCACCATTAATACCTACAATATTTTATTTGAAAACACTTTGACTTCAGTGCTGTGCAGTGATGAAGAATGTGTAACCCAAAGTTTTGTACATTGGAGCTCCAGTGTTGCTTTAGGTTTTAATGAATTCTAAATTCCAGCATTTGAGTTGGGGACCAGAAAACGTCAACGAGTACATCCAATTTACATTCTGACTTTGTAAGAGCTTGGCTAATAGCACATACTAATAAAATGCTGCCTGGATAACCACATCAAAAGGGACTAAAACAGCAAAGGTGAGTGAGGGAAACGTCGGTCAAAAATTAATTGAGGTAAACGAGACTGGAAGTCTGATGTATGTATGGGATTTGTTCAAAGACCTTTTTGAAGTAAAGTGAAAAGCAAATCAAAGTAGGGATTGATTGTTTGACAACAGACAAACACGGTCTGCTCAAACCAGTCCCAGAAAAACATTTAACATATCTGAAGAAGAGGTTCGGTGGATGGATGGATGGATGGATGGATGGATGGATGGATGGATGGATGGATGGATGGATGGATGGATGGATGGATGGATTCCCAATGCAAACATTCACAATGCAGAATGAAAAGGGGATTGTGACTTCACATTTTCTGACTAACTAATACTGCAATTTTCATTGAGCATCATTATATTTTATTCTATTTCACTTTATTTTATGAAAGAAAAAGGCAGATTTCATGGCTGGTTTTTTTCCTACCTTGCTTTGGTTCTTTACAAATGGTTTTATTGTACATGCTATTTCGGAAAACATACGAATCACCTTATTAAAGGTTACACAATTCACTTACCAGATCTGCCGTCTCGTTGGAAGTCCACGTGGTACCACTCGCCATCATTGACCTTCTTGTTTACTGCCTTGGTCTTTGTAGTCCCTGAGCCCATGTCCAGCAGCAGATACAGGTGACCATCCAGCATCTCAATGGCAAAGAAGTCCACTTTGAGGATCTGGGGACTTTTGGAATCCTTCTGCTGCTGCTTTGGTTTGCCATGGCTGAAGAGGACGAGTCCGTTTGGCTCTGTGGTACGGAAGTCAAATGAGATGGAGCCTGTCTTCTTCGCATTCCACTTGTTGAGGACGATGAAAGACTCTGGTGTCTCAAAGGTAATCGGATCCAAAGTGGCCACATTCTCACACTTGAACGCCACAGTACCATGTATCTTCATCTTGGGATCTCCCTGCTTGGCCAGCCTTGATAGCTCAAGTCTTACATCATTGTTTTTATACACAACCTAATGAGACAAAGCAAAAACAAAATTAGGCACATGCATAGTTTTTTTTGTTTTTTTTTAAATGTAGGCACGTTTTTGTAATCATGCTGAGGGTTTACAGTTTACAGGCATGTGTAACTGACTTTAAGAGGGATTTAGTTGGAAGCAAATAGCAATATGGCAAATTCAGTTCATTGGCACAGTGGACTGGAATGCTTTGAGGCATCATTTTGTGTTTATTTTCCTCTTCAAAAAATGGTCATGTTGCCAACACAGACTCTTATTGAGAAGTATGCAGCAGTATGCGCTGTTTAAATGGTTACGGAGTCCCGTTAACAGGCTTTAATTGATGTTATGTAACGTTGAGCAGTCTATCTGATTATTTTGCCCGTCAGAGAAGTTCCAGAATCGTTACAGTATGTTTCAAATCCAAACTACAAGTGTTCTCTTTTAAAGTAATCCCCTGGGAGTCTCAGACATTCTTTCAAACTTCTCTGCCACAGTGTCATGCACTCCTGGAAGGATTGCCCGGAAATATTCTCATTCATCCAGGGCCTTGTTTTCTCAGGGTACTGAATCCATCACAACTCTGGTTGTCTTGGAATTTCGGAAACAAGAACAGTCCAGCACTTACGTATTGAAAAAGGACATTCAACTTTTGCCTGAACCTAATTTGACCTGACGTTTTAATGGTCACTTCCAGCTGGTTTCAATACTTGATGTAGCAAAACAAGCAGCTGAATATCAAAATTTACAACAGGTCCTTGATCCATTAATGAACAAATATATTGCCTTGCTTTTTAAAGACTCCACTCAGCTTAGAGTGTTACAGATCTGCATTTTGCCCCATACTAGACAGAAAGTCACAGAAAGGGGTAAAACTGGATTCTTGGAAATCTATTGGTCATGGATCAAACAGCCGTCATTAATTTTGCCATTCAGCTCTTTGTCATACAACATCAAGTAGTTCAAAAAGTACTGAAACATTGACCAGCTGGAAATGAGCATTAAAAAGCTTGTAAAAGGTCAAATCAAATTCAGATGAAAGCCAAATGTCCTTTTCAGTAACTCACTTTTTGATAGTAGTGTGTGTGACCTGCATTTCACATATGTAAACAAACAGCTCCTGCTATTATTATACACTGTTATTCTTCACTTTATACGAGGTGTGTGTCAGTTTATAACAAGTAAGGTGACAGGTGCTAACACATGCCCATAATGAAAATCAGCAATTGAGTGATGACAAAATCTCTGCTAGAAAAAATGGTAACTGCAGTGTTAAGAGGGGGCACTGCAAGGACCACTTTGCAGAACGAAAAGTGCTGGTATAATGGGGCTTAAACAAATTAGAGACAGCAATAACAACATTATTATCCAATCTGCATAATGACAGCGCAGCTCGAGTAAGAGTTACAGTAATGACATGGTTGCTTTGTATAGTCTAATGTTAAAATTGCATAATGAGACATTTACAAACAAATTTTAGGCAAGGATTTTTTCAATGAAAGATAACTGCGGTTATTCTGAATAGGCCTCATTTAAGAATTAGAATATCTTTGGATAGGTGAACCTGACTTCCTTATTTTGATTAAGCTTAGTGAAACAAATACTAGTCACATAGAATGCCAACGCTAGTGTTATTAACGTTAGATAAATAACATGCACCCCGTTTTCAAAAGAAGACTTCTTTAGTCACGTACCTGTATATGTATGCAATTTGTCAAACCACATAGCAGTTACAGCTGTGGAAAACATGGTGTCCTTGTTGATGTCAATTCTAGCACATGAATACACCGTACTTAAATATGCATGGATAACTGTTTATTTCTGAGTCATGGCTAGCGTATCCAACTGTAAAATGAGAAGCGACTTGAATCCAATATGACTGTTATTATAAAAATAAATTAAACCATTGCACATACCAAACAAGACATCTAGCAATCATGTTCCCCGCAAACAAAATCAAAGTGACAAAACCGACCACCTGTAGCGGAGGCAGCTTCTGTACTTTCCTAATTCACTATTGTATCATATTTCCATTCTCCAAGGTTTTCTGTTGCATATAAGTGCAACATGGTACAATAATGACAATAAAAAGGATATATGGATTGATCATTTTACTAAAGCTTTTCTAGGTAGGAACTTTTATGTATCCCTGAAGTCCTAAATAGATGCATTAGTTCACAAACTCAAAAATCATATAAAAAATATCAAAGCAGATAAACGTAAATGTCATACATTATCAACCTTTTGGAAAATAATTCGAACTCCCTTTTGATCAGTCGACCAGCTAATTAAATTACTTTTAAAATATATCATTGTGACAAAAAAATGAGTCAGATTCAAATGGATCAATCTCAATTCATATGGTTGTTATAGAATGGGCCATATTGTGTTTTTTCTTTTCAACTTTGGAGTTGTGAAATTTGACATTTTTAGTCTTTACATTTTGAATTATTTTTAGTTATTGCGATTGGCTGGCAATCCGTGCAAGGTACCCCACCTCTCACCTTAAGTCAGCGGGGATAGGCTCGAGCTCTGCTTCAACCCTGATGAGGACAAGTTATATAAAAAATGGATGGATGGACATTTTTAACAAGAGCATGTGTCCCCAAAACAGCAGTACAGCACCAAAGTGTACTGAACCTTTTTATTGGAGCCCTTCACCTTTTAGGCAGTGTGGGACATTGAGAAACCTCCTCAGCTTTGGGTTGTGGAGGCAAAATAAAGCTCGTGTGTGTGTGTGCGCATGCGAGAACACCAAAAAGCTCTCACACTATGGAAGGAAGGTTTGTTGAGTCTTTAAGTGACATTCTGACTCCCCACTCGTTTGAAATTGGCCACTTAAGTGCTATTTACCTCCTTGAGGCAGCCCATGAAGTTGTTGCTAACTGGCGATCCAGGCAGGTCCGCTGTGCTAGGACTCCCACCAACGTAGAAAAAGTCATCGGAGCCAAGCATGGTATAGTCTTCTTGCGTATATCCCGTAGTTGTCAAGATGCCATCGACAGATATTGTTACCTAGACAAAGCACAGTGAAAGGAAACACTCTACTCAGCCTATGTTACAATACAACTAACTTTCCTTCTTCCCATCAGAGACTTATTTTCCTCTACGTCTTTTCCAGAAACCCATTTTCATGTCTGTTGTTCATGTCTTTTTTCTTGTTTTGTTGTTATTTTGTCAAAATGATTAGTTGGAGGACACCATGCCCCCAAAAGAAGTGATGTTTTAGAGAGTTAGTGAACAGTCCAGGATACAGTGTTAGTATTGCCCCGAATGCAACGTAAAACTATTTAGCAGACACAAAAATGGTGTTAGTAGAATGTTAACTGGGCTAGTTGAAGTCAAATATTAGTACGCCTAGCAGTTCTAAAAAGAAGTCAGATGTTAGTGATGAACTACATGCTGAATCTCGTAATTTGAAGAATAGCCAAAGACAAAAATAAACATGCATGTCACTCTTTTCTTTTTGATCATTTACATACAAAAAGAAAATGTTCCAAAATGGATTGAGTTACGGAGGTTTTTATGCTTGCGAGTGCATCAGATGCATGCAGAGACTTATGGACACTGCCAAACCACAAGACGGCATGGGAAAGCACCAGAGAAGACAACCACAGCTCTACAAATGGCTTGTGTGACGCAACACTTAGTCAAAAATCATGCCGTGCCAAATGAATCAGGAGCCAAAGAAAGGCCAGCCAGACAGCAAAGGGTCTCTAAAATTTAAAGTAATCAAAATGATGCTAATAAATGGGTATCTCAGACAAAATTGGACGGAAACATGTAAAAAATAAATCAATTAAGGAGGATACAAATGATGATTAAAAAAATATAATTGCAAAATAAGCCAAAACGTACGAACCGCAAATTTCCCTTTTGTTTTTTTTTGTAAATGACGTCTAAGGAAAAAAGAAACAGGGCAAACCCAAACTAAAAAACAATTAGTATGATATCTACCGAACAATGTAGTTTGTTTACCATAGCGTGTCCAATGCCTGAGTGCTTTGTGGAAAAGGGGGGAGAAAGGAAATTAAAAACTGTGAACAGAATAACGATTGTTACTCAAATCATATATGATGGTCAATAGTGTTAGTACATTGTTAAAAAGACCATACTGGTTAGTAGAATGACACATTCCATGGATGATGTTAGTTTGCTTTGAAAGCATGTTAGTAGTAACAGATAGGAAATAGGCCAAAATAAGTTTAACAAGAAAAAAGCAGACCTAATAAAAAAATAAAATTTTCAGAGGTGTAAGAACTCAGCCAATGAAGTTCTACATGGTGTTGTGCTACCATGGTCTGGGAGAGTCCACAGAATTGAGCAGAAGAAGTAATACTCATTCATATAAAGATAAAAAGGTATGACTGATAGACATTAAATGGTTAGGGTTAGCCTAAAGCCCCTTTGCCCAATGTCATACGTTATTTTTGCTCAAATGTGTTTTTGTCTTTAGATTTAATTTTGAGTCCAGTCTCTCAGACTTCCACTCACTCACACGCACGCACGCACACACACACACACACACACACAACTGGACCTCCTCTGTGATTTATTGGATTAAATTTAGGACCACTTGACTGCAATTGAAGAAAGCAAGAAGACCCGTGACAGCTTAAGGAACCTCAGTGTTTCCCCCCCCCCCCCCCGGAGAATCCCTGAATTGACTTGAATCAAGGAAGAGGTTGCTAGTGTTTTTTTTTTTTAACTTTGCAAATGTGTTGGACTTGCAATGGCACACACGGCACTCTACATTATTCTGATTATGTGACTTTAACAGATGAATGGCTTTCATGTCAGTATGCACATCAGCCACTGGGTGTAAAGTTTATCTTATTGCATTTTTCTGACTGCATCCATCACTGTATGCAGGACTAATAAATTGTCTAGTCGAAATACATGAGAAGGATCACAACTGTTGTACCTGCTTAACCAATACGTTTAGCATCTATGAAACCGAGCACTTTCTCACCCATCAAGTCATTAAATAGAAATGTATGATTATTAATAATAACCACGAGGTCATATTTTTGTAGTTGGTTTCATTCAAAACTTGAACATCTAACGCGATTATGGAAAGTCAAAAGCAAATTCAAATTGAATCTCAGTCTTCATTCACATCAAGCTGTCCCCGCTCATTTGTGTTTCTGTTTTCTATCTCCAGCTTTGATTTAGCAATTACAGAGAATACAATACGGAACAGTATGATGGTAATGATTTAAGTGCATGTTGTTATTCAGTTAGGTATCTTGTTTATCCTCTGTACTGTTACCTGACGTAGATTCCTGGTTACTTTGACATCATGCCAATCATTGTCATTAAATTTCCCATTGACTGGCTCCACCAGAGCTTCAAAGGCTCCAGACCCCAAATTAATGACGAGAGATACGGCCCCGTTTTTCAGCGCCAGGTTGACGTAGTCGGCTGATTTGCCGGTGTGCAGCATCAGTCCATTCCTCTGGAGGGTTTTGAATGACAATGTGATTTCATCGCTGCTGCTTTGAATCGGGTTCAAGGACAAGTCGTAACAGAAGAACTCAGATCCTTTGAAGGTTGCAACATATTCTTCTTTCCCTGCAGAGACCAAGAGAGAAAATGTATTGAATTAATAACGTGCCCTCGTGGCTGTTGGGACACTGTCAGAGGGGAAAAAATGAGGAAAAAAAACATCTCAAAGTAGTCTGATTAATAATAAACACACGGAAATTGGACAGATACCTACCGCGGCCCAGGACCATTCGGTGAATGTGGTACTGCATTTTGTGACTCAACACATGACATTTAATAAATACTTCATGGAAGAGTAGTTATGAATGTGTAGTCTTTATTTCATTTGGTCCATCATTACCCGCCCTTAGTAAGTTTTAGTGATGACACAACATAAAGGTGCAACTGAGGGTTCAGCATTTAACTCAAGGGCACTGACAGGTCTTAAGTGATCTAAAGGAGTCAAAGTAACAATCCCTTTGTTACAAGACACTCATTCGACTCATTCATCCATGCTGCCTGCAAAAAGAGAGGAAGGTGCAATTGTAGGTCCCATTCCCAGTAGAGAGCATTGTGGTAAAATGAAAGGGTCATTCTTATTCGGCGAACTGGAAGTACTTTGCCTTGCAATCATTAGAAACTGAGAGGTTGGCACATGGTTGCCATCTAAACATTGCAATACTTTACTATGACTATGTAAGGTTGTGCAGACCATGAACAAGATTTAGAGTACAAAGTGCATGCCATCGAAACACATAATAGCAAACCACGGAAGGAATTGAAACACAAGAAAGGATATTCTTGGGGGAAAAAAAATAATCAACCAAAATTGCACTCTGATTCTGACTCATACATCCAGTGCATCTGAAAAGTACTAAAACCTTTTCATATTTTGTCATGTGATAACCATACTAGAAAATCTATTTAACCCATTAAAAATTATCTTCACATTTTGTAATAGAGCCCGTCAAATAGATGTTAGCTTCTTATGGGACATATCTACAAATCAAGAATCATACAACCTATAATAAACTTTACAACCACTTGGAAAAAAACTAAAATTAGAATAACTATGAGAAGACAAAGAAAATGTCCTGATCTCAAAGATGGGGTGCATTTGTATAGCCGTAACAAAGCATTTAAAAACTAGTTTAGACAGATAACAAGCTATTAAAACCACTAGCAGAAAATAAGCCACAGCAATATAAATGGGCGAGCAGCGTTCAGGCATGCTACAACAGCGTAACAAATAAAAAGGGGTTGCTGTCCACAACAATTTGTCACCTCATTGATTCCCCCTTAAAAGCCCTATACGGCACCTCTGGGAGAACTACATGAGGCCGTAATTGAAGTTGACTGGAGTTCTCTCTTTTTTTTTTTTTTTTGTCGCTCTCAATGTCTGTGAACCCTATCAGTGAGAATGAGACCTCTACTTCTTTTCACCAGCACAAGATCAGGATCACAGAACAAATAAGGTTGTGGGTCATTCTCATCTCTGGCTTTTATTATACATCGCCAAACCAGCACTTCACTGTTAATTCCTCTAAATAATGAAGAATGAATTGTGAACGTGGAGCATGGATTACGTTATTTGTGTATGTGAGGATGTGCGAAGGACATGCTGACAAATTTATAACAAATTGAGACTCATCCCAACAGTTGAAAACAAACATTAGTATGCACTTAGCATGGTAAATTATATTCAGTGACTCTGAAATCCGTCACAATCGTACGGAACGTCATTAGACTTCAAAACTCAAAATTAAGTCAAAAATCCCTAATCCACATTCTAATAGGCTGCATTACCTACCCAGAGCTGGATTTGGTTTATCAGAGCTGCCAGTGAAAACGCTAAACTGAACATGTCAAAAAGTAGGAAATCGAGGATAAACATGTTGAAACAAACTGAACTTTATAGCCTGAGTTGAATGCCATAGGTAAGAAAAAATAGCATAAACAAGAATTGCCAGTGGCAGCCGTTTTACAACACCCAGCTGGACTTACAGCTCCCCGCAAACATCCGGCATCCCAAAATAGGATCATGTCAAATCAGTGTCTTTTTTTATGATGCCTAATCCACCTACTTTACAAGGTGAAAGATGTGTGTGGAGTATTATTTGACATTTGTGACAATTATCCCTCTTACTTGAGGCTGACTTCTACTAAATTTCCTGGCTCCACTTTTAGGCAGATTTTTCAAAAAAGGGAAATGCAACCTTCACTGTTAACACTTGATGTGTCACAAAACTGTCACATTTCTGCAGGGGGAAAAAAACAGTTAGTTGAAGGCTGTTCTGTCGCTGTGTTCTTTGGCGTCTTTGGGTGTGTCCTGTGGTCTCGAGTCAATCAAAGCTCCGCAAGCTGCCGGCACCTTCTTGCCCTTGAGTCATGACACTGAATGGGAACGGGGATAAAAGCTAGCGCCTTTAGTCTTTTTCCAGACGTGAGAGGACAAAAAAAGACTAGAACAGTGTGAAAATGTGCTCCCAAGCGAGGCCATGAATAGACAGACTTGAAATTTTGGGAGGGTGTTGTTTCGACAGATATTTAACACCAACTAATTTACATAAAGGTGAAGTATACTTTATGACACCTTTCATTTCATCATCTATGAATCCAGCACAAGCAAATATATATTAATCTCTTTCTCCTTTGTTTTTCCTTCTTTTCTCTCATAACTTTACAGTATTTGTGGCGCAGAGCAAGTGCTGATGCCAGTCATAAAATTGTTCACCACTCAAATAAAATCAGTGCCACAAAGTTAAATTATTCTGTTGAAGACACACAAATGACAGTATTGAAATACTGTGTACGTATAAATGATCCTTTCAACAACCACTAAACGAAACTGACAGTATAGAAGCCAAGTATTGTAAAGCAGGGCAGGACTTTGCCATACTATGTGTACATCAGTGTGGCCAGGAGACTCCTCATCAGTCACTTTGGTCTGACACTAATCTGGCATCTGCTGCTCTATGGCTGTTTTTAAATTAGCGTGGACCCAGGGGAGCACACTGCCCGTCAACATCAAATCATAGCACAACCACTCCAAAACAGACTTGGCAGGGGATTAGAAAAGAAACTCTTGTGTAAAGGCCTTGAGTTTGTCTTCACACTTATTTTCTTTGATGCTAGGAATATGAAATATGTACCATTATTTGGTCGCTCCAATACATGCACACCAGTAGGTAAAGTACCTCTACATTCTAGTGGCCATAGTAAGTAGTGGTGTAGATGGACATTTCATTTTGATGTAATGTATCTAATAGTCTGTCAATCTGGCTATTTTAAATCTAATTGCAGATAATTGCAACCTATTTTATTTCATAAATATTGCTCTGGCCGTGTCAATCAAAGTTAGTCGTTTTTATATAGATATACTTAGGCACCATGATCAGAATAGACTGAAAAAAAAATAACTATAGTTTATAGATGTACGAAGTTCATCTTGTTTTCCTTTTTAATCACTTCACTGGTTCTTTTATATCAAACAATTTATTTGAGGTGCATTACCTGACATGTTTCGGCGGGTTCTTCCGCCTTCACATGTCAGGTAATGCACCTAAAATAAATTGTTTGATATCAAAGAACCAGTGAAGTGATATAGTTTATAGAGATGGAATAATAATTTCTGTATAAATGTCTTTTATTCCCCAGGCTGAATATTGACTTGTACTATACCCAACTTCATTTTTGTAATAGATCATCCCAATCCCTTGTAAAACTAGAAATGCGGCTTTCAGTGACAAGCACCAGTTGGAAGACTTTTCATCAGGTTCACAAGAAGTTCACAGCTTACACGAGATGCCTCACACACACCGCATCTACCGAAACACTTTAAAAGGACCAGCTCAGCCGTACATACGTTTTAAACCATCAAATGACGACTGAGTGGTTTCATTGTCTGGCAAGTGACTGACATTGAATTTCAGCTCATTTCCATTCAATCTATTTTCTCTGGCAGCCTATTAAAAGCATACAGACATGAGTATTTTAAAATGCTACCAAGTTAGCGTCATGAGACCACTCTAAGCCTCTTAGGCTATGACAGAGAGGACTTTCGTGAAGCATTCTTCAAAAACATATTTATAACATTATCACCACATCATTCGAACGACCCAAGATCAAGCTGTCTTTCAATATGCTTTATGTGAAAACAGCTATGAGCGGCCCTACCCTACATAATGTAATTTACTTCATTAAGAATAACTGGGAGAATTATTTCACTTCTTTAGTGACAATAACAGGAAGATGGATGTGTTTTCCCTGCCCTCTCTGTAAGATGTATGCAGCTATTTGACTCAAAGAGTCAGCATGCGTGGATGGCTGCGAGATTACACATTCCAAGTGCTGTTAGACACACTGTCATTTAGTTGCACAGTATGATGGATGTCTTGCTGGGCTCAAAAAGAGGGAGCGGGAGAGAGAGTCGAGAAGTCAGATTGAAGGAACACTTCTGACATATTCATTCAGTGTGTCATTAAAGGAGGCAGGCATCAATTAGGTATTTATTATAGAGTGCAATTTTCCTCAAGAAAACAAAAAAAAAATTGTTTTGTTTTTAAGGAGAGTCTGGAGCAGACTAATGGTGTTTCCATTTATTTCAAAGGGGAAAGATGATTTGTGATACATTTGTTTTGAGGTTCCGTCATTGTCACAGAACATATTCAACTTTTATCTCAAAGCACCACTAAATATGCCCAATTCGATTTTACAATGAGTCATGCAGAAAGATGTAGTATGTTACGTTTAAAGCAACATTTATGGCCACCAGAAACCTAAAAGGAATAAAAGGCACAGAATTCAAGATCAAACAGTACTCCAAGAGTACAGCCGTGCCCCAATCACATTACCCTAACAGTAAATAATCCATCTGGCAACGTAGTGTGCACTGCAGCTGTTGCCATTCAGCAAAGAGTTGGCCTGCTCCACTTCCCCAAAAAGCCACAGTGCGCATCCCTCCAGCTCCATCAAAACTCAAGGCTACGCCAACCAAGAATTCCAAGGGTCCACATTTCCTGCTATGAAAACCACCCAACGAAACTTGTCATCAGATTGAGCAGTAGTGTGGCCGCAGTGTGGTGGAGCCTGCGGCATCATTGCATCACAATTCCTCATTAGTTCCTGTGGTTGGCATCTCTGTGGTTCGACAAAACCCCCGATGGGATCCTTTTGGATCTTTTCTCCCCTACTTCAATATGACCAACCCAGTACTTCACATTTCAATCCTTCATGACATTTTACTATAAACTGCTCGACATAGTGATACCTGTATGTACTATTTCCATATTTTAATAGTGGGTAACACTAACTTGCGTCACTTGAATAAAGTGAACTGCTACAAAAATGGATCCATGTAATTGACGTCAATCCAAGATATATCTTTGTCGATTGCAACGAAACGAGCTGAATGAATGAATTTCAGTATTACTACCGTCCAAGGGGACACATTGTGGAACATTGATTCTTTTCATCGCTTTTCTACTAATAGTTTGGTCTCTGGAGTGCCTGCTCACCCATCAATGAAATGATACAACCAACTAAATCTCTGTGATTTGCCTAGTCCTTTGAGTGAGCTGTTTGGGATTTGGCCAAATTGTGTAAAAAAAAACAACAACAACAGTACGGCTCCATGAAACTTGACTGGCGCTGCTAATAAAAAGGAAGCGCAAAAATTAACAAAACAGCTCTAATATATGCAGCAAATCTCTGCCAGCACATTTGTCATATAACACACCTGCATCCTTTATGAATATCATTATGAAATTATTTTAAACTTTTACTAAATAATACTTCACTTCTATTTACATGTGCATAATAATTAACATTACTAAACACTCAAACAAACCACATGACGGTCAACTGAAGTATTTTGGGACGTGATAAAAAAAAAAAAAAAAACACAGGGTGATGACACACATCATCACAAATGTCATCCTGGCAAATGTTCTGTCGGTTCACATAGTGTACTTGTCTTGGTCATATACATTTGAGTCTGCTGCAGCTGTGAAGACAAATCAACACATTGAATTTCCGTTTCCACACAGCTGCTGCCAACACCATCATCCTCACCATCACACCATGTTAAGCAGCTGGCAGCAGTAATTTCAGGCTGAGGATGTCCTCCAAAATCCAAGCCAGATGCACATGCCTCATTAGCCATTTCTAAATCATCCAAGTATTGTGGTCACTACATATGTGAGCAATTATAGTCCACGTTTGGGCCAACACTGTCTTATGTGTAGAGTGTAGGGACCCTAAATTTTGACTTCTCTATCAGTATTAAAAAAAAAAATTTACTTTTATCCAAACAGTTATTCACCTCACTCAAGGAGGACATTTGATAGATGTTGAAGTACAATTATCCGAACCAAACTTTGTTCTTAGGACTCGCTATTCATACAAAATATCCATATCAGAAATCACATAATTATGTAAGGAAATTAAATATATGCGCGGGCGAGTGCCTGAGCTTGAGATATTGTTCCAAAAAGGTTGAATGAGCTTCCCCGGAGGGTTTGCAAGAGAAGCGGCGAAAACCGCTTGTCGAAAACTGCAGAAGATACTCGAGATCAAATAGTGTGTATGCGTATGCGAGATGAAAACATACCACCATTTATAGCTGGCAGCTATTAAAATAAATCTCTTTGTGCTGCTCCCTACTGGGGAGAACATTTTGTGGAGTGGATTTAACAAAAGTGGCACCTTGAGGACTTAATGGGACTGGCAGGGAAAAGGGTATTCAATCAAACACAATACACCACAGACACTTTGTAGGTGGACAGTGTGAGGAAGGTAAAAAGCAAGTTGCCTCCTCAGGAAATTTGGGAGCCATAAAATTATATCACAGCGGGCCACAGTGTACGTTTCAAAGCAACTGCTGCAACCACAATCTCAAAAACCAATAACATGACTTGATTTTTGCAGTCGTGTCTTATCACTTATTAACTGGACATCATTTGGTCATTTTTGTAAATCTTTTAATTGTTACAGAAGAATTATAATAGTTTGAGAAACCACAAATATGGTTTTGAATCCAAATATTTTTACTTTATTCTTCAAATAATTTGTGCATTGCGTCAAAGGCGGGAAGGAGGATGGTATAGTGCAAACTGGAATATTTTGACAGCTTTGAATGTAAATAATTAGAGATGATAGTATATCATGAAATATTATATAATATGTTCTTTGTCTATTTTTATTTTGATTATTAAATACTACTACAAGCATGTCAATCATTGAAAACCAACTAGCAGAAAAGGCCTTCTCTTCTGACAACATGCAACTGCTTTCTCAGCCCTATGTCTATACAGAAATATTAATATTAAATATTTAATCTGTGTCTATTTTGAAAAAGAATTTATTGCATTATTAATGTACCATATATGTAACAACAAATAAAGGCATGGCAATCACTAAAAACGAAATGGCAGAAAAACCTTCCCCTTTGACAACATCCAACTGCATTCTCAACAATTTGTCTAAGTAAGCAAAGCAGCAAACTATCAGAGTAGTTATTTTGAGGCTATTTAGTTAAATAGGAAATATGTCTTGGTTTGGAGGCTGCCTTCACACAGCGGGAATTCACAGGATTATGTGACCTATGGGAAAAAGAATATGAGCCAAATAGTTGATGAACTGTATTGGCAAAATTATAATGGCCAAATACAATCAAAAGTAATAGTTCAGTATTGCTCCCAAGAGAGATGTCTTTGGCTGTAATATATTTCCTTGCAGCACATGAAAGATCTTCACCATTCTCTCCACATTTAGGTCAATTAGCACTCAGTGAAGTAGCTGCAATATGTACATTTCTATACAGTCTATGTCTATGGCATGACTTACAACTGTTTGGCAAGACTAAATGATCTCCTAAAAAGGAATGGGTGTAATCAATATGCAGGAAGCTGAGTTTTTTTTTTTTACCGTAAACCAAAAAAGAAACAATTTTGCTGTTTGATCGTGAAGTGCTTTTAAAAAATATACTACATTAAAATCTCCTCAATTGTGGGCTTAACATTGATTGACATAACAGGATTTACCATTTTGTCTGTTGTGGATTGTCAGTACACTCATAGCTCACCTTGATGATCACATCAAAGTTGAGCCACTTTAAGTCATTGGGCATTATATTGGCCCTAATTTTTCCTACCAGCCACTCTGTAAATTGGTGGTACTGGTCGAATATGTCAACCACTTCTATATATAAATGACATAAACAATTACTCACTGGCTGTGAAATCTTACCGTTACTAGGCAAGCTGTATGAATACACAAACTCAGTGGCCCACTTCTTGCTGCGAGGCTCTCATTTGCTCTCAGCCCATTACAGTGAAGAGGGAGAGTAATGTGTTGAATACTAATCTGCAAAGCCCAATCCTTTTTGATTTAGTAAATCCAGGGGATAATAATGTAAACCCAGGGGAGATTGGTGATGTTGGGGTGGGGTTGGGCGGTTGTGCATCATCAAAATCCTCATCAAAAGAGAAGCCCCCCCACCTCCTAATAATGTATTTGTTTACTTAACTTCAGTGGACTATTAAAAAAACTTGTTTACTCCAGTCAGACACACCAAAAGCCATCAGCATTAATTTGTTGCAGAAAGATGATCACGGTTAAGTGGTTATTTTCAAAACCAATGACTTGCACGGGCAGGTGTGTAGTAAAGTTTGATGCTGCTTTTAATGAGCCCCACATTGATAAATCTCAGCTAAGCATCTTAACAAGCTGCTTGATTAAGGTCTAACCTTGTCAAGCTGGTTAGCAAACAAAGCAATAGTGTCTCGCCATCTCATTTTGATTAAGGGGGAGGCTAAAGTGGCATCTGACTGTAAAGGACTGACGTTTGTCAGATGTCTAATTTGGGACTCAGACATGGGAGACATCTCTCAGACAAGAGCAAAGTCAAAAGGCACCGAGGCGTGTCATTGCACAGAAATAATTCATGTGCTAATTACTTTGCTAGTGTATCTCGAGACGAGTTCTGTACAGAGTCGCACTTGTCTTCGCGGCTCCTCAGCACAGACACCTCTTCATCTGCGTAGTTGCATCTGTTTTTCCTGTTAAAGACATGCCGGTAATGGCATCTTACATTATTTTATGATTTGGCAGTTTCCTTTCTGACAAATTAGTTTTGATCTTTGGTTGAGACATCCATTTAACCATCGATGCATGATTTTCAAATGGATTTTACATTGTATCAAATGAGCAAGATGTTTCCCAGTAGTGCCTTTTTTTCTATCACTTTCCAAAAGTCATCATAATGACTTCAGATTGTTCAGTCATGCCTTTCATACTCTGACACTGGGGAAGTGGCCTGTCTGTCAGGACCAGTTCTTTCAGGGTGCAGTGAGCTGAACTTGAGATAAATGTATCCTGAATCCAAACACTATCTTCCCAGCATGTCAGCTCTACCACTCAGACAGCAAAAAAGTGAACAAAGAAGCCTGCAGTGGGTTGCTGTCCGCAGCCTTTTTTTTCCCCACCCTCTCTTCTTTTGTTTTTAGAATGCATTCTGTTGTCAGATTTATAGTGGTCACTCGACTGAGGTTTGCACAGCACGTTGAGCATTATCATTGCATGTTTAAAACTGTGCTCCAGTGAACAAATGGCTGCAGGATAGTGAAGCCTGACAGAATCCCAGCATCACCTCACTGAGTTGCTGCAAGGTCACCAACATCAGAGAGATTTTTCTTGCTATCGTTCTCTTTTTATTGTAATATTTATTTTTGGTTCAATTTGCTTAGTGTGGCTCACTGCACCTAAAAGAAATAATGTTTCCTCTCCTAACCATATTCTCCAATCAACACAGGCTCTTTACTTTTTGGAGGTCATGTGATGTTCTGTGATTACACACACTAAGGGATTGCCCCTGTAAAATACTGTACATTTAATTCCATCATATCATGCACTTCCGGATCCACAATCACCCCTGCACTGTGGAGAAGCAGAAAACAATGCATTCCCTTTTGTGTGGCTCGTACAGAGACTCAACAACAATCACACGATGATGTCATCCTCAGCGTAGACCCAGAAGCGCAAGTGTTTGCAGGAAGGCAAAATCATCTGGAGATGAAAAACGACTATGAATGGAACACCTGATTACAACAAAAGTAGCAATCTTTGTGTCACCTCGCTACTTCAAAAAAAGCCTAAAACGCCTCACAATATTGTCCCCAAAATAATTATGGCTGCGGCAGAGCTTTTTTACTTTACAGGTGTCAGAGAATCAGCTCAGTCTCAGAACAAATAGCTCTCTGAAGTCTTTAATGAAATCCACTCTGCTATGAAAATAAATACACATGTAGACGAATTAAACTGCCCTGCAAGGGAATGCAAAGTGAGGAACAACTGTGCTTTTGTTAATCCATTGCTCAGTTTTGCTTAACAGCCACAATGCGTTGCTATAATTAAACTGACTGCGTTTTTTAAATTATTTATATATTTTTACCCGGGTTGTTTAATACCACTTCCTCAAGAGCTCATACCAGGACACCTTCCTCACCTTGTCAGCAAAGATGCTGCCGGTGGAGGGGAAAAATTGCTCACTTCATGGCGTTACTGTTTCAGCATTGCTATGGCCCTACTGACACTTGACCAAGGTCATTTCATAATGGCTTGTCCAACTGTCAGTCTGCTGTCACAGTGGTGGAGTGATGTAGGAGACCGTAGCCAGTTACGGTGACAGGAGTCAAGGCTATAGGAGCATGATAAAGATCAGCTTGTATCACAAGTGAAACCATCAAGGAAGGGAGGATAGAAGAAAATAAGATGATCTTGCATTATCCGCCTTATCTTTCAAAGTGGTGACAAATAGGTATGCTGTGTAGCTTGCACTTGCATGGACTACTCGGTTTTGCATTCTGCTGTGAGCTGCAACAGTCGTGCCACAAGAATAAATGAACTTGATTGGCAAGCGCAGTCATCACAGCGCAGGAATACGCGGAGCAGTATCGAGTTTCAGCTCTTTTCTCCGGTCCCTGCCAATCTTGTCACTCCTACAAATTGATCAGCGGAGGGGCACATCCATCTGGATGACTCATCCAAAACAAATGTGTTTTGAGATCGGGTAAAAGGAATCTTTGCCAAAGCCGAGTACATATGCTCAGGATTTATTCCGATTTGTATTGATTGCCAACAGTAAAAGAAATAGGTTATGTTTACTAATAAAATTCATAATTCAAACGCAATGAAGGTTATTAGCAATATTCTAAAAAAAAAAAAAACATGGCAGAGATTGGTGACCATAATTAAAAACTGTTGAATATATTTGTGGTATACGTGTCAAACCATTGCTTCAGCACACCGAGAATTGTAACGGCGGAAAATTGTATCCAGGGCAACAGCGAGCTCAACACTCAATAAAATAAAGAACGGATAATACCTTGAGTGTGTTTCATTGTTTCTTCTCTCGCATGCTTTTGTAATGTATGCAAATGCTTTCAGCTTTTTGGTCCAAAAAAGACAGCCTCTCATTTCTCAATTTGCTCTGTGTGTGGGGGATTTAGAAACAGGCTAGACCTAGGGATTATGTATTTGTTTATAGGTTTAGCAATTAAAGCGGCAGTTTACACACATCACACATGTTGTGAACTATTGAGTGGGGAGCCATTCAAGAAAATATATCTGCAATACAACGATGCCTTGGCTAGTATGAACCCCTTTGAGCTAAAACAATATCCTGTAAAACAATGTTCCCCATGCTTTATTAAACCAAGGCACCTCGTTTACATGAGAAAAGTCGGATGGCAACAAAAACAAAAATGTCAGAAAAAGTATAAATACAAATTTACTGATGAATTGTGGAAACTCTGGGCTTGTTTGATTGAACATAAATCAAGAATGCAGATGTTCTATGAGATAGAGGTTAATTGTACCTTCAGCAATCTTAAAACCAATTCATACTTTCGTGTGTATGCGGACTGCGAAAATGCACATCAGTCCATTCATAATGCATTTTGAGGTTTTTATTTTCATCATCCTGATCCCCCACTTCACCATACTGAGTATTCTTTTGTGTGGGCTTAACTAAAAGGACAAAAAGCCAAAGAGAAAGTCTCACAAGACACATCAAACCCGGTTCCTCCACAGATGTTTTGTTGCATTCGTTGATTTCATCGAATAGTTATTTTCCTAGCAAGATGAATCACACGCTGACACACTTCACAATGTCGCCAATCCTGTTTTTTTTTTTTGAAAGCAAACTATAAAGGTTGACCAGACACTGGCCATCTGATCTGACCTGATCTTCTTTATGATACCTGACACAAATGCTCAGTGATGCACAAGTGCAGTTTCTGGAGGAAATCTGGGAGAAATGAAAGAAAGCTGCTCGGTGTGCCACTTTCTGCTGTGGTGTTCTTCAGTACTCTCCATCAGGACCATAGCCCAAGGTGCCGGGGCTTTTTACCTATCTGCAACGTCCAGCCACCTGCTATGAAAATGACGGCTGTTTCCGCCATATGCCTCGGTGTTCTGCCAAGCCTCAATGGTCTGTTCTGCCTTGAGCACATTTCATTATACAATGGCCACGAACATGCAGGTCTGCTCATTAAGGCTGTCAATGTGGCATGCTGTCATTAGTAAGACAGGCAATGTGTGAGGTTAAACACCTCAAGTGCAAAGAAGCACTACACAACTTTAGCCATTTAAGATTTCTTTGAAAAACATATGGTCCTCTCTCGCCTATGAGACACATACACTCCCTTGCACAGACACAGATAGACACACACACACACAAATCCAAATTACAAAGTGTACTCTGTTAAAATAATATTTAAAGTAAAACTAGATTTGAATTACAAGATTACACTAGTGTGAAAACAGTGATAAAATGTTTTATCACCCCTTTTTGATGAATGCAATTGTTGCAGTCCAACACACGGGTGACTGGAACAACAAGCACCAGAAAATATGCTGTTTACACATAACGTAAGATCATTGTTATTACTGAGCAAGACCTGTGTTTACAAGAGCAGCCAAAAGACTTCACACCTAATAAAAAAAAGATATGCTTTGACAACAGTGGAGTTCAAATGAAAGACTATTATTGTACACAAGCTCAGGTTTAGCAGCATGGTCATTGGAGAGCCATATCAAACTAAACCACTGGGACCAATCCGAGATTTTCTCCACTACTTGGCCCATCGTGGCTGCACTATTCTCTTTACTTTCCCTTGAGGAAGAGATTATTTCACAATGCTGAGTTATTAAAGGTGCTGTGAGTTTGAAATAATGGCCCATCACTGCTCCCTTTTGCATTGATTTCTTACAGTTGTATCCTGCAAGAGGGCCAATATGAAAACTGTGTAACGGAAAAACAGCTTCTGCTATTGAGGAGTGAATTTGAAGTAGAACTAAAGAAAAATGGAACAGGAGATCTAGATGACATGGAAATACGTAGATGTTGTGGCTAGCTAACCAGAAAGACTAATCGTATTTGATACATATTGATTTCTTCTCAAAATGCCACTGACAAAGAGAAACGACATAGAAATGGAATAACATCAATGCAGCTTGTCACCTACTGTCTTTTGCAGTCAATACCTCAGAGGTATATTGACCCGAGTGGTGAGAAATTGTAAAGTGGATTGGCAATGACGCAAACTTGATTGGTTTAATTCACTACTGTGCATCGGCGTCCCAATTTTGAGCCATACAATATGACAATCAATAGCATCGCTGTTTCCAGAGAACATAAACTCCATCTGTCAAAGTCCAAACTGAGGATATGGATTTTAAAGACAATGACTGACAAAATATCTCACCTCAGGAAGCCCGAGCACACATCTGAAGCCACAATGATGGCTTTGCACTCAGGCATGATGAAGGACATGACTTCACATCCAAATGACCCACACCAGCAGCTATCAGCACTACACTATTAGAGAGCCAATTCCCACTGACATGTGCCCTCATTTACAACAATGCCTACCGAGACAAAACAAAATAAACAGCTTGAAGCAATTCAGAGTGCCAAGGGACACAAAGCTGGAGATTATGCGTAATTTGCGGAAACTCCCCGAGTCTCTGTGTTGTCTCTGAGAGTTGTTTTTTGAGAGGATACGAGCTGTCCTCCTGCGAAATCAGGGTGGCACTCTGTCAGCAGACAGTGACACCAAACCAATGTCTAATGGCACTAAAGACATAAATACGGCCAACGAGCCGACAGCCTGGATCTACGAGACCCCATTACCTTGATTCATTTCTGCACAAAGGGAACAACACTTCAATGTATTGTCACCGGCTTGAAAGGGAGAGAACTCAGCAGGGTCCAGAGACACGGCCCAATGAATTGCCCATTTCCCCTCTAAATTTATGATTATTGGTTAGTTCAAGCAGTCTGTTATGATAAAAATGCAGAAGAGCAGGCTAGTTCCCAAATGGGCTCAATAAATACGACAAGTAGCACAAAAAACTGAAGAAAAAAATCTGTGTCAGTAAAAGGCGGCTTTACAGAAATAGGCAAACATGAAATGATTCTATAAACATCAAGTGTAGGCACGACACAGATGTGAAGTAGTGACAATGTATGGGGCAGCAATTACTTTCAGCATCTTCCCCTTTTCTTTTTTGTATTATGATTATTTATACAACTATTTACAACAGGGAAAATGGACTTTTCTACATATTTAGACATTATATTTTTTGTTTATCAAAGTGTATTAAAAAAATATTTTCCCAATTTTACTTTATTTATCAATTAATGTTTATTTGGTATTGATTAGTGATATAAACAACAACTAAGCAACAAATAAGCGATATTTGATAAGAGGGCTTGATGGTGAACCTTTTTAAAATCGATTCATTTAGTGATTTGGGTCATTGTTTTCTAGAGTAAAAGTCATTTTGATAAAAAAATAAAAGACTGTTTTAATAGACTCCAGATATTGGAAATTAATTACTGTTGAGAAGCTGAGAATTGGGACAAATTTAAGTTAAATGGCTCAAAAACCTTGCTCAAATTTCTGTTTAAGCTGTCAATCAATTAGTAGTTGATTTGATTTGACACCTCAAATGTATCGCAATGAAAATTAACTAAAACTGGATTAAAAAAAAAAGACTATTTGAGATGGGGACAAAAAAAAAACAGTTACACAACTAAAGCCTATTGGCAGGTTTGCAGAATTAATTTGGAATCTTAAAGATCTGAAGGCCTGGTACACAATGTGCGAGACTCAACATTTGGCAATTGGAAGCGCCGTGTGTTCGTACTGCTCATACGGTGTGTGATGTACTCAACATGATGGACCCAGCGCACAGCACACTTAATAATGACCTCCATCAGTGATGAATATTCTCATCACAAAAGGAGAGGAGGTCTGGTGCATTTCTTGAATGACCTGTGCGAGGCAACATAGTGCCACAGGGCATCAGAAGTTGGCACATCATCAAAAGACTAGCAGCAGTGAAATAACTGGTCATTTCTTTCACAGTGAATGACTTGAGGAACATACAAACAACCAGACTAACCAGTTGTTTTACCACCATGAAGACTTTCAACTTAAATATTGTATTGGAGCATTTTTCACCCCGAGTGAAAAAAGTCACTCTTTAATGTGAATATGTCATAAGACGCTGCTCTTTTATTTTGGCTTTGTGGATATATATTTTAAAGACATCAAGAGAAAAATGGGGCACAGTTAAGTTGCTCACCTACCTGGCGGCTGTAAATACCTTTTAGGCATATCAAACATGCAAAGCCAGAGACTGGGCTAATGAATATTTCACTCTCTCCTTAGATGATGAACTCGGGCGACTTTTTCATAGAGTGTTATGTGCTGTGCTTTTAGTTATGGACATCAGAAATATTTATGCATGGGGACAAAGATTTAAAGAAGAAAACATCAAATCTTCTCTTACCAACTGACTGAGTCTCACAACTATTCATTGGATATAATACAAATAAAGTTGTTTCAGTATTGATGGCCATTTGTCAAGCAGCATAACACCTCTTAATCTACACTATTATCATCCAAACAAAGCCTCCTTGGCAGATGCTATATATGAAAATAGACAATTATTAGAATTGAAAAATTGTATATTACAAAAAAACAGTAAAAGCAACAACAGTGTTAACCTTTAGTGGTTGTCAACAGATCTCCGGAAAAGACATTTAATGTTATGTTAATTTTTGTCTTGTTACTGGACGCTGTATATACTAAAAGAGCAGAAGAATTAACAAGCATAAACTAACTTGAAAGATTTGCACCCCATCATGCAGTATCGCTACATTTATTTAAAAAATAAATAAAAATAAGAAAAATAAACCACATACACAAGTTCTACATTTGGTTTAGGTCCTGCTGAGAGTCATGTGGTTATTGCTGTGTGCAGTTATTTTCTAGTCTCCCCTACAGTTTGTTTACCAAACCATGTCATTAGATTACCACCTAAAGTGCACCTGTAGAAAGTCATTATGACTAAATGACTGCTGAGGCGGATAATTACAGTTAGTTTTACAATTAGTATTATTGACATGGGATATTTTGATACAATAGTGAGTGACAGGTTTCCTGATGTGACAGTGGTAATAACTTTGATTCACAGCAGAGGTTAAAACACTACTTTGAAACAAAGACACAAACAAAATAGCATTGAAGAAGACTGTAAAAATGCTGAAAAAAGAAAGCCCAGCTCCGCTATGAAATGAAATGGCCTTACTCGATGGGACTAATAAAATTGTGCAGGAAGTCTATAGCCCCTAGTCTTTACCACAAGTTCCAAGGTTACCTGCGGTAGCCTCAATCTGTCTCTTAAGTCAAAATTCACTATAGCCTGTAGCGACCAGCATGACCACCCCCCCCCGGTCAAGATTGCATGGGGGGGGACTAGATGGGTCAGGCCAGCAGATATAAAACCAAGATGAGATAAATACAAAGAGACCATAGCAAACAAAACGCAGGCTTCAAATTCAGGTTACATGCCATGTCCAACTAGGTTCTGACATCAGAGAGGACAAGATTTTTTTTTATGGCTTTCTGAGAAAATATGCCTCATGTCAAACCAGGCAGAGGATCCTTCTCCTAGCTAAACAAACTGTGATATTGAAAGGCTGCTGACAGTGTAAAAGTGAAATTGAACCTTAAAACATCTTGCAAACAGTGGCCATCTAATACAAGTACACATCACATGCCACGAGATTACAAAACAATTTCCACATTTTCTATCATTCAAATGCATGCCCGCACACACCGGCGAACTGTTCACCATCTTGACATCAATGTTGATTTAGCCTTAACGAGATTGTGATTTAGCGGATTCAGATGGGCTACATCCACACTGACCCTCACTATATTACAATTCTAGGCAAATCATTCACTCTAGCATGGAAACATGATTGAAAATGTTTTAAGACTATTTGATATAATGATATAATGAATTGATTAATGGTCAATAACAGAATTTTACTGAGCCTTAGTAAATTTTCAGTCTAAATTCTAGAAACATATCTTTTAAATGAGGTTGCTTTTAATACCCCTTTTATATGTCTCTGTTGAATAAAAATAGAGCGCATTTAGAATCCTGCAAATTACCTATTGTTCAGTAATATCAAATTCCAAAGAACTTTGAACAGCCGTTGAAAGTTATAAATGTGAATATACCGACAGTATACACATCTAATCCTCTGCAAATGTCCGAGAAACCACATGTCTGCAATAAATAAAACGTGAGCTTGATTGTTTGTACAGTGATGGACAGATGAAGTCTTGCCAGATGTGATAGGGAGCTGATTTGCACTTTAAATCTCTTCAAACCTTTTCGTCTGTGGGAGAAAGTGCCGCCTCAGCGTGTCCGTAGCGGTGGGCCAAGCAATAGGAGGCGTAATCATGCATACTCACCCGAAGCACACTTCTGGCTGGTTTGACCCCGAATGTCTGCCACATGCACCATGCAGAGAACACGAGTCGCTAGAAGCTTTGGACACTTGGCGCGTTAAATTAAAACTATTACAGTAAATGAATTAACGCGAAGAGAAAATTATAGTTACACTGCTTAATTTAGTGTTGGCTATTTCTATGTTAAGCTTCATTGCTTTCTTTTTTGTTCTGTGTAAACCCTAAAATAAGCCACCAGAATGTGTTTGATTTTATTTTTGTTTATTATTACGTATATTGTTGGAGATGGCAGTATTAGGATTCAATCGGTGCAAAATAATTCAATGTGGATTTGAGCCACCCCAAAAGTTTGCAAAAAAACAAGTGTGGATTTAAATCGCAACCTCAACAGTTAACTCATTAAATTAACACATAATTTGTTTATTACAATGCAGGAAAATGGCTTGAGCAGACAATACATATATGTGGGAGGAAATGAATCCATGATTACGCAAATGTGTGGGCCAAGACAAAATACACCAAACCTCGTCTGTGCGCTTCATAAAATGTTCTCTTTGTCTTCTTGAACTATAGAAGGATAACTTCAGTCAAAACAGTCTAAATTCCAGAGGCACCTTTATAGCCTCACCTGTCATTTAAAAGCCTGCCAGGTTCTTTCTGTCCCTCTGGAGTTAACACAAGTAAGAAGCAGTAAAGGAGGGCAGCTCCATCCTTGAGTCACAAGGAAGGCTACATAAACTAATTAAAAATATGTCTGTGAGCATGCTGTGTTCAAGGGGAACAGGTTTGTGCTTAATGAGCAGCTTAACATCAGGAAACATTGCCAGGGGCACAAACACGATGACAAAGCTACTGTGACTGCTACATCACCTTCACTACTAAGGATCATTTGTGCGTACTACTCAAACAACATGTGCGTACCCGTTCTATGACCAAGGCCTCTGTCATTGGTGTGGGTGGTTGGCTGCTCAAATCACAATGTGAAGGAGTCTCTAGATGACTGAGACATCACTCTGACATGGCTCCTCAGGCAGCTGAGAGGAGTAAACGTCCTGCCAACTTGTGCAAAGTAATGTGAGTCATCAAGCTCGGCATAACGGTGGAAGGACCTGACTGCTTGGTCGGAGAAGTATTTTTGTTGAGGAAAGCATGAATACGAGCAAAAACTCAGAAACGTGTTGTAATGCTCAAAAACGCTAGTAAAAATGTCAACTGTATTGCTAAATAGATTAACAATAGAAGCAATATCTTAGTGGACTCCAAAAAATATATATTAAACCAATTTGTATTGTAAGAGAATTTGCCTTTTTGGTGTAAACAATCCAGCGGCTCAGCTCTTCAGTCTCAAGTCATTTCAGTCTTTTTGTTTTTACTGTGCCGTGCCACCTGCATACTGCTGTGCCTAAACACGAGGCTGCTGCTGTTTGCTCAGTATGATGTTCTGCTTCAAGAGATGTGCAAACAGTCCCCAGTGTAATAAAGTTCATTATCACATTGCAGGCTGGCACACTATGTTTGGGGATGTACATGTGAAAAAGGCTATTTCTGCTGCCAAAGGTCAGTGCAGCAAAAAAAAAAAAAAAAAAAAAAACTGTCAAATGTATAACACGTAACATTTTACTGGGACAAACAGTATACTATCAAATAGCAAATATGTGTAGCACTTTTAGCTCACACATCTCCAGAGGGTTAAAAAAAATTGTCTCATCTTTTGTATAAACACCTGCTTCTACCCCTCTGGGCTTATGTCACCTTCATCTCTTACATGCTTGTTTGCTTTTCAACACTTGTTAGTGTCACACTGACAGGTTGGTATCTTTTGTGTATATTTTTTATTCTCATAGCAATACCTCATCAATTCACTGAGATGGAAATCAGACTATTAAAGAAAGACAGGAACATAATTGAATGAAAATCTTCCCTGTTGTGGCTCTGAATATCAACAAAAGAAATATAGCGCATTGTTACGGGTTGAACATTTTGGGGGTATTTTAAAATGGTTTCTTTTTAACATTACTAAAGTAAACAAATTTCCAGGCCCTATTTTTGTAGAAAAGATCTTACAAGTTTGACTCGACTTGCCCCGGCACTAAAATTACCCAAAATCTGTTCAACAAATGTGGTGGACATAATTTTTATTCAGTCAGCTTCAGAGTACATTTCAAAGTGTCTGTTACTTTTTTTTATGCACTTTGTGAAACAACTAGTGCGGCATGAATTAAACTCATTCAGCAAAGACCTGAAACTGGATTGCCTGGCGACTGACCACTAATCTACATGGTCATGAAGGTTACACAAATGATAGCCAGCAGTGCAATACAATTCTGGCAAACATTTTCATCTGAACTGCAGATCTGCCAAATAAATTAAGTCTTTTTATGAGGCAATGGCTCTGGCAAGAACCAATGGGTTATTCATTCTCTAAACATGGGTCTGTCAGTAATTTCAGCTGTGCAATAAATCTTGTCGTTCGCCTTTCGCTTATTTAGTCTCTCGGGAGTGAAATGAAGAGGAGGTTCGATCTTGCATCAGAGGAGAGCGCTCGGCAGCTCAGGTGATTTAGATGAAATAATTGATAAAAGTGAAGTCATTACGCTCATGTCTCCTGTTCTTCAAGCAACTGCTGTAACTATCTGATAAATGTGCTGGTTGTAATCTCTCTATCGGGCCACATTCTCCAAGTCCCCGCAAAACACCATGGTAACGTGTTCTCTGTTATCTTTAAGTGAAAAGAATCGATCTAATGTACCAAAAAAACTTGATTGAGATTTACATATAAAACCATTGTGAGCTTATGAAGGAGAATACGATTCAGTCAGTTCTAAAAACTACTCAACACTTAATGTACAAATTGCAAAAGCTGCTATACATAGGTGAGAAAGATATTAAGCATTTGTATATTTTTTTAATGTAAACAACGATATATTACATTGATAGTCTCAGTCATGAATTCAGTCAGAATTCAGAAAAATCTGAAAAAGTTTGAATTCATGTAATTCAATTTGTAAAAGCTGTAAATAAGTGGAGATAAACAAATATTTTTTCTTCATCAAAAATGTTTCCATTTATTTTTAACAAAGAAATAGAACATTAATAGTCTCTGTCACAGTGAAGATTACTGGTACATTGTATTTATAATAAAGTAAAGAGATAGGAATTGTCTCGATTTTCTTTATTTCCTTCTCCGGAAATAAACACATTCAATTGGTGTGATAATGGTACCATGCACATACTGTCTCGCTAAGCTGCACAAAAGCCAGAAAAAAAAGCTTTGTGCGTAAAGAGGGAAGTCAATACAGACCTCTAAGCAAAGTACAGCATATTGGATTTCTCATACACAGGAGGTTGACAGTAGGGAGCTTTTAAAATGCCTTAAGTCTGCACGGGATGCTTGTAAATGCACTGGAGAAACAGTCAGTCATTGGGAACATGAGAAGGACACGCTTGAGACGATAGCAAAAAAGATCATGGAAGTATCATTTTTGGCTTCATGTGAGCAACCGCTTCAGCGATGAGATGAGCAACCTCCGGTAGAGTGCATTAAGTGGATATTAATTCTCCCACGGGTGCTTATTAAAGACCTGGGTGTTAATGATCCGATTCCTCATTTCCCAATCCCCAATTGAGTTCCGGCTCAATGAAATATAGCAGCAAGGAAACGCATACAGTACCTGCAACTAATTTAAGGGGGAAAAAAACATCTGTTAAGGACAAAGTTGTTGTTTTTTTGGGCTATATTTGCTACAATCTTTTTTTCAACTTCCTGTTGGAAAGAACTTGAACTTTTAAGGCATTTGGAATAGGATAATGACTAATTTGAAATTGACAGAGCATATTGATATGGTGTAAAATTCACAGATGCCAAATACAGCAGTTTAATTAAAGATAATTAGCCTAGCTGAATGTGCAGACCAAAAAGAAGTGTGTTCATCCGTCAATTATGTTTGTGATTTTTTTTTTACTAATTATATGGAGAACCTATATGGAGATCATCGCTAAATGTGAAGGTTTATGACTGATTCTGTCATGACTCTTATTTTCAAGATGGTCATTTACAAATCAAAAAGAAAGAAAAGAAAACTCAAGCTATTATTTCCATCGTCGTTGGGTCTACAGTACATTTAGGTCCAGACATATCGAGCAATACCATATCCTGCTTAATACAAAGCATGGCAGTGACAAACTCTGATGCCCTTTCTGCAAGTGACCACAGACAATCAACTGGTCCCATATGGGAGTTTGCAAATACAACAAGTAATACCAGCAATATGCTTGCTCCGGCAGACCTATTTATCAAAGTTAAATCAGATCGTATTATGTTGATATGGGCAAAAGGCTGGGTTGATTGGCATTCAAATAACTGTAGATGGATTGTCAGCACATGGCTTGCACTGGCAGGACCCAGTCTGAGTCATTATCACTCAACAAGCACAGTGGAGCCCCAGGGCACCCTGCTCTCTGACAGTAATGCATTCTAATCTTGTCAGCCCATTGAGAGCTTCAGCTACATTACAGATAACAGGGCCAGAATCAAACACTACTGTCTGTCAACATCTCGGATCAATCAGGGGCTAAGAGTCTGTGGGGCAGCCATGCATGCAATGCTGCTTTGCACACCAACCGCCATAAAGCCAAGATGGAAATCCTATATTGTGCTAGTGAGTCAGCAAAACGATATTTAAAATTTGAACAGAAATCTGAGAAAAAAACAGAATAGCAGAATTTCTTTTTTTTTTGGTCATGTTATTAGATATAAAATGATTGGGAACTTCTAGACTGTACCAATGGATTTAGTTATTAAATTATACTATTTTCTTATTTTCAATCATTAACATAATGTTTGTTTTCTCTTAATGTAATATTTCAGGTAAAATAAGTCTTGTCTGTTTCCATTACTTTACATTTCCAACCATCAAGCACACATATGGCAATACATCAGACCATTAAGTAGATTCATTATTCATAAAGAGGTTGTTACTTTGCTGGTTCACTTCCCATAATCGTAGTGATATTTTTCCCTGAAATAGGGTAGACGGATAGAGGAAGTGCACCATAAATATTCCAAAAGTCTAGCATACGTGCGGTTGTTACAAGTCAAAACTTATTAAATGATCAAAAGCGAATGGTCTGTTGAGCGTGTAATAACAAAACATATAATACTGTCTGTTTAGGAAACCCTGGTCTAAAATACGTAATGCGGAAATACAAAAACACAACAGTGTTCTATTGCACAAAGAAACATTTAAGTAAATAAAAGATGATAAAATGGTATCGAGGTGTCTCTGTAGGACAAATATCTTTGCTCTGTCTGACTGCCCTGTTTGTCCATTTAGAAATGTCACCAGCTGTGGGACTCCCCAGGATGCAAGCTAAAAGGCTTCACTAAAGTTCTTTTCCATTTACTGCTCGAGTTGGCACAGAGATAGTGCTCTGTTTTTTGTGTACCTGTGCTCGCCAGGAGAGTCAGAGTGCACAGGCATTTATCTTGGCCTCTAACAATACCAAGATATTATCGAACAACCACTCAGGGGATGGCGCCCCACAGCAGCTCAAGAACTACTCCAAAATAGAGATCAAACATGACATGAATCACAGCAGTCACTGATCTGGATTCGGTGTGTTTTTGAATAAATATATAAACAAATCACAAGCATGAAATAGATATTGGTATCCTGTGAATGATGTCCCAGAAAAACCACCATGCCAGAATTTCATATCAGCCAACAGCAGGAGTACAGAAAAATGTCCACTTGGGAAAAAAAAATGAAAATAAGAGCCTTTATCTGGTCATGGGGTTCAACTTCTTGCAATCACATGGTGGGAGATTCCTTACCGGGAAAGATACTGTACTCTCACTATCTGATGTTTGTTTCTTTTCCCTCTATGTCACTTCCAAAGATAACATACAAGACAACACTATCACATCAATTTAATTCCACTCCAAAAGCACTATGCAAATTTTGACATCCTGATTGAATCCCCATACTGTACTAAAAATAAAGTTTGTATATAGAACGGACAAGTGCATCACTCCTTGCTGTTTCACTTAAGTCGCCATAGGTGACAGGATTACGTAAAACAAAATGTCCGAATAAGGTAACAATGTTTCAATTGTCTTTAAACTCCGAATGGAAATGTCATTTAAAAAAAATCATGTCTGGCAAAGACTCCTCTTTTCTTTCATGTTAAATATGTTTGCAGGGAAACTAGCTAAATTGTCAAAGTTTGTGCACTTTTAAATAGACTCACTAACACAGAAAATTTGTTTTCTTCCCATTAAAATTGGCCATGTAGTAAAATGTGACTTTCAGTACGAGGCTCGAAAATGTTACGGCAGTTTTAATGATGCCGTAATGTAGCGGTAAAACTGATTCTATATGTACCACAGCCTGTGGCTCATGGTGTACATGGGAAGGATTTCGACAGTCTCTAGGTATACGCGGCAAGATCCCAGTTGATTCACTATGTTGCTCATTAGACCCGGGTCCTCAGAGGATCAACTCAAGATGAAATCCACACTGGTGCCTTTGTTACCCCAGGCAAATCACCAGGGAGGGAGGGGTGGTGTTTGGAGGATGAGGGGGAAGACAAGCGGGATAACAGGAAACAAACAGTGCAACCAATCAGGATGCTCTCTGGAGCAGAATACTTCTTCTCCTATTTAGCTTACAAAGCTGGAACCTTGTTTTTCCCCTCAGTGTCCCGGAGTAAGTCATTAGAGGGAAAATCAAAGAGACTTAGAAGTCTCAAGCAATTAAAAACAAAACGGAAGCTTCATTGCATTAATTGTAAAGATTTTGCTGTATTATCAATAAACAACCGAGCGTCAATCAATCGCATGTTACACGATGATAAATCAAAACAATGTTGACCTTTACATAGTACTATACATTAGTAATCTATGAAACCATGCATGATGTGAATAATAACTAAAAAGTAAAGAAATTCAACTAGAATTTGAGAACATGATCAGACTAAAATTACACTGTGTACTGGTAGATTTGGCTCCCAGGGTCACTCTATTAAGCTTTCATGAATCTATTCTATATTGCGAGCCCACTATCATTGCTCACCGGTGGACTGCCAATACGGGAGCATGCCAGGACAAGAATGCTGCTGGGTATTTGGTAAGAGAAACTAGAGTGATGGACATGAGCATGGTATGGCTAAAAGTACTAAAATAACAAGCGTGACAAAAAGAGCGCATTAAAAAGCATTGGGAAATGTCACAACTCCCCAGTGGGAGCCAGCAACACTTTACAAGCGATGTCGGTCACAGTGTGTCACACTCTGGTGGATATTGTCGTAAATCAGCACTGTAAACAATGTAAATCTATAAATCTGCCACATAGCCGGAGGTCACTAAATGGCTTATTGTTCAGGCCGCAATATCTTAGTACTGTAATGTGTTTCAAGATGTGCAGACTCTCAAATCGAAATATTATATTCAAATGAGCACTTGTTTTGTGGTGCAGGTTGACTTGCAGTTTCACATTAGTTATAATGTGAACAAATGAAAGGTCAAACAAAGCAAAACTCACAGAATTGTCTATTTGAAGACACCTGGCAGTCAGTAATGGCAAAACCAAAACTCGCAGAACTCACTATTTGAAGATACATGGCAGGTTTTACGATTTTCCGGTGCTCTACTCCCACTGTTTCATCATTAACTGTGAATTATTCTTGTTTTAAAATGACATATGGGCTATGGGTGTTTTCATGAAAGCTTTATCTCAAGATGGGTCTGTCCTATAATTTATTGAAGCAGGCTTGACCTCCTGATACCATGTCAAGGCTTTATTAGTCATCGATATTGATTACTCGACATGACTCAAGCAAAAAAAAAAAGCCCACGGAGCCAGGTTAAGAATAAACATTTCACTAATTTTCCATTCTATCTGCTGTATTTGTCTATCTAAACAGCATCTATCTGTTCTGATATTAAATGTGCAAAGTTAAAGTTCTACGAAATAAGTGAGTCGTCGCATTGAAAAGATGTTTTCAATGTTTAGCATTCACAAATCATGAGCTTTAATTAGTAGCCCAACATATTACGTTTTGCTACAATCTCATGTATGAAAAGAATCATTTACTGAGCTAATCCCTCACTTCCTTTGTCTAATTTCTACCAAATTGAACCTTTGCAAAGACATCTACACGCCTTACAACGCAACTTCTCTTTCAGTTGCACTCACGCGCCATAGGAATGATTTATTTAAACATGTTCTCTCAAGAGAAAGAGCCGTTTTTCTTTTCCTCCATCAGAGAATGCAATCTCACCACAATATGGCCACGGCAATTTGTCTTTATTTAAGTCCCCATTTGCTTTCTCAAGACACTGCTGTGTGGGTTGTTCTCCCTTAGTCTGCCAAAAGTGTCCTTTAGCTTTCGCGTTTGCTCATTTGTCATGTTTGACACTTTAAGCAAGATTTAGCGTGGTAAAATATGTACATTTTAATACTAATGCCTCCCAGTGGCTTCATTAGATTTGCAGGGTTTTTTCCCAAATCAGCAAACGTTCACCGGTTGCACCATACACAGAAAACATTATGCTAATAAAATATCATGCTTTATGAAACATTTTCAAATTAAAAGCAATGACATTAGTCACAGTGCTTATGCTTATACGCGACAATGGGCGGGCCCTTTGTGTACTTAACTCAATGTACTTTAATTTGTTATGCCTCAAATTTGAAAATTAAATTCAAGTAGCAATATTTCTTTCCCCTTTTAGTCAGTCCGAGGAAATTAGTTTTTACAGCCATTAGGGGAAGTTGCTTCCTGTGCTCACTTGCTGACAATGTGCTTTGCGCTATAATATCAATTCACTTGAGTGGACCCATCTTGTGTGGGTGTGGTTGTGTTTCTAGTGTGGACTGACCCGCCACTGAAGACTGTCCATCTCCAGACTCCAGGCGCTACATTGCAGGACTAATTACAGAACATCATGTTGCCAAGCAACTGCAGCAAATGGTGCCTTGTGGGTCTCTGGGAGGGGGTCGCAGCAGTACTAGTCGAGTCTTTGATCGATCTTTATGCGACCCCAGTGATCCTTAAAATATCTATGTACTGTGTTTGACTTGACATGGAGAGCAAGAACTCGACTAGCTATACGACACGGCAATTTGAGGCCAAGGGTAGCACTGACACGATATTTATTTGCATTGATTTGATTTATTACTTGTATTTTTATTCTGCTTAAAATATGTAATACTTTGCAAACCAGCAAATTCAGACTCAATGAAAGTGTTGAATGTTTTTTTTCCTAAATGCCTCCTTGGCATATGTAGCCTAATAGTATATACGTGTATAAATATAGATTTGTTCACCTGTGAAATTACATCTGTCGATTTATAAAATCATGATATTCCAATGGGAGGCATTAACCAAATGATTCGGGTTAGGGGAGAAAGAGAAAGAAGAAAAAAAAAGAAAAGAAGAAAGAAATGCATGTATTTAGGTTAGCTGAACTGTAAACTTCTTAATTAGATACTAATGAAAAGATACATAAAATTAACGTTAAAAAAGATTAATCTTGCGAGTACAATAATTACCAAGTATTGTTGTAAACAAAACTGGGAATAATCCATACAAAATAACACTGTGGGAAAATGTGCCCTTGTTAAATCATTTTCAATATGTTGCACAATTTTCTCTGATATTTATAACATGGCTTTATCCTCAGTAGGGAAGTATAAGTAGCTGGAGGGTGCCAACTGTTTTTATGATGGTAGATTTTATTGCAGCACTTTTACTGCTGTTTTTACTCAACAGGAATGAATCCACTCTTAATTACGTACATCGTGAATCAACAATGCTCACAGCAACTGACCCAAATGTTACACCACGATGCACATTTTTAGTGGTACTGTATGAATTATCACTTATCTATTGAGATAATTTCTCTTTTCATACCAGATTGCTGAAAAGGTCAAATTATATGTGTACCATTCATTCTTTTCTTTTTTCAAAACAGAAACAAAAATATACTAATTTTTTTCAGTATTTGTTCCAGAAAACAAAATGAAAAAAAGTGATGGGTTCACACATACTAGTTCAAGGCTATAACTGTCATAACTGTCACCTATAACTGTCATCCTAACCCGGTTCAAACCGGAAGTCATTCCAATGATTCATGCGAAGATTCATGAGGCGTAGGAATAATGTGGCTATAGTGGCACTGTGATTTTATTGTCTCTTTCAATACTTTTAGTCTAAGTTCTCTGTGCCCCGTTCTCCTTCCGAACCACTGTGGTCTATGCACTCTACACGTCCCATGATTAATAACACCACCTTGCTCAATTTTGCCTGCCAAACAGAGCAGTGCTTTCTTGTCATCCTGACACAAATTAATTCCCCTTATTTATCTTTAGGCGCCAAGGTGGACATAGGCAGAATAACTATTTAAGGGGGGAAGGACAAAGAATTATAGACGGTGTGCTCTTGATGACAGGGCCATTTGTTTCTCAAATAAGAATCGAGATGAAGTTCATAACAATCACTTCTATACGCAAACTCTTTTGCTGGGTCTTTTGTCCTCAGGCTACAGTCAAAGGCAGAAATGGGCAACTTGTGGTTCATGGGTACTCTCAATGATTCAGTTCCAACTCGTACGGGTTGAAACCAGTAACAATGGAGGAGAATTAATAAGCTCAACTGCTGCCACACATGGGCAGAGAGCAAAAATAATGATTCAGCATGGAGTGTCAGGGCTAGGTTATTCGGACAGGGCATAGGTCATTCTCATCCTTAATGCTGTTTCTCATAAAAAAAATATCCATACAAATAATTTATAATTTGAGAGGACAACTAGTGTTTGAGATATCTTTATCTTGTGAGCATGCTAAATAGCATAAATAAATAAATAAGCAAATCAGAAGTCAATCGCTCTTTTGCTCGGTACTTAAGTAGTTTTCTACTGAATACTTTCTCTTACCCAAGTAATCGTTCAGTGAAGTACTTTTTTTAGTCACATCATTCTAACAGTACTCTGAGTACAATTTGCGGCGACTCGACCCACCACCGGTTACAAGCTCAACAGTATATCTTTTTAATCAGCTTCATTAAAAGAGCTCTTGTCAAGTCAGGCCTTACTACAGCAACAATAAAGACGCTCTGAAAAGAGTCAGCTAAGGGGATTTGCAGATACGAAAAGTTCACTTTCGTCTTCTCTTTGATGAGAACCTAACGCTCTACTTTCCCTAACAGAACACACAATGATTACACAACCCACTGTATTAAAGCACGGAGCACTGTATGTGGTAAGTTCAAATTGATTTAAGGGATAAATGAGCAGCCCTGCTGTAAAAATAAATAAAATTAAATAAATGTATCTCCTTTGTCAAATAATGGTGATGGCTGGTTGTGCTTGAGTGTGTAAATACTAAGCACGGGTGCGCATAACAATTTGGGTGTTATTAACTTTATGGCTGAACCTAAACACAAACAACATACCTAGTCAACATTAAACAGTCAAGGAGAGGATTAACTATTTATAATAAAGTGCAGAAACTGATCCATTCGAGGATTTTTCTTTCTGTTCATAACGCATATGTTTCTTCATTTTTAGTTTTCGACCAAGAATGTTAGTATTTAATTGTTAAATCATTTATTTTAATTTTCACAAGTGTCCACAATCTATAATATATCAAATCATGAGTATTGCATGTCCACATATTTTCAATATATAACTTGTTAGCCAATGCATACTACAGACTCTACATCCTTAACTGCGTATGTATAGGTTCCATTGTGGCACCAGTACGCTAGAGTATCTTTCTCATTCAAATTGAAGCAGCTCTCCCTCCACTGACAGTGAGAAATGGATTTAATAGCCAGAGAACAGCTTGTCAGCAGTCTGAAAAACACAACGTTAGGAGACTTTGTGCACTCATCCCCCCCCTACCCCCAGGGATCTGTATTGGGGGGGGATATTATAAAGATTGGAAAATATCTATGTCAACTCTACATTCTGATCCCCCAACCCTCCACCCTTGCTGGAAGGTATATTTTTCATTCCCTATTCATTGTGAAGCTGCATGCAGTAGCACATAGGAGTTATACACCATATAGTGTGTAATGGAAGGACGCGTAACAAATGAAACATTTGATTCGATCTGTTGATATCACAGGCATTTTTCACAGCAGACATTTTGTGCTGTATTCGCTGAATTTGCGTGGGCAGATTTAACCAATGAGGGTTCAGGTGGTTACCCGACTGGGTAAGCTATAACTTAATAACCAAACGCATTCAGAGGATTCAATACATTATAATCGGCAGGTGCTTCATGTGGTATTCTGCACTTTATTTTTTATTTTTATTTTGTTTACAACTGATCAAATTTAAATTAAAATGATGAAATGGAAGCTAGGTTGGTCAGAGGCTCTCTTAGCCATAATTGCGCAGAGTCTTGTCTGGCTGTTGTCTCTCTAGGGGACCAGCAGGCAGCTCAGGGGCGTGTTGTTATATTTCGCACTTTAATGATGTACAAGGCATGCTCGCCTCTTTTCTGTGCCACTATTTTAGTCACCGACACTCTAAGTTACATTTTAACAGCAAAATTCAAGTTGATTCGTGTTTCCTTAAATAAGCCCCAAATAATTTTTATGAATTTCACTGCTCTTACCATAATGTAGTATTTAGGAATCAACAACAGTCTCGGTGTTTATTTTGTATATATCTCCATTACTTGGAGATTTTGAAAAACACAAACTGTCTCATAAATAGCTCACGCCCAACGCATGATGCAAAAGTAGCTTTGTATTTGATTTGCCCCTCTATTTATCTATTCATTTTATCTTGAATGATTGTTCCATTTGTATTAATTGCTCATTTTATATCGGATACATGTTGGAATAAGTAAAGTTGACTAAAGAAAATTGAATTTTTTGCACTTGACTGTATTCCTTTAAAAGAAGTTGGACAGCTGCATATGTTGATTTGGACTTTTTCTGGCCACTGGATATTTGAGTTTCATTTACGAAGCTACAAATCATTGCTAAAACTAAACACTGCATTCTCATCTAATGATGCAAAACTCGCATAAAAAGAGCCAGTCAATGATTAAACTGTTGAAGTATTGGCATTTCAGTAATGACTCTTGGCTTACCGACAGTAGACTGAGTTAATCCATAATGGTACTAAAAGCCAAAATTTGAAGTCAAAATGACAAATCTTAATGAAACATGTGATTCATGACTACAATATAAAATGAAGAGATAAAACAGAGACTGCAGCGGGTCACTGGGCTACTTTAATTCCTGGAAGCCTCACTACGCTTTGACAGTAACATGAATGTTTTGACAGCTCTCCAGTGACCTTCGTCAGAGTGCAGGGAACAGCGAGTTATAGCCTCAGCAGTGTCATTTGAAAGAAATATATTTACAGTTCACAACGTTGGTCTCCCACAGGAGCGAGCAAGCTTATTAAGCAATGGATACAAAAGGAGCTTCTATTGTTTAATACCTGAACGGCTTCCGACACAGGCCTATGTTCTCAAACGTCTAAAATATTATTTGATTAAATCTGGAGAGAGTTTGCTTTGGCAACCAGTAATCAAAAGTAAATCATCAGCAAGTCTCACTTCGCACTGACAAGTACTGCAATAGCGAAAGCTCTTATTGTAGATCAACTTGATTCTAATGTACAAACTTAACATGTTAAAATTCTATTTATGCTACCAATACTGCCAAAAGATCCTGAATATGCCCCATCAATTTATGGATGTAATTTTTTTTTATGTTGCTTTCTTTCATTGCTGATTTATACATGCATTTTAAAAAAGCAAAGCAAATTGAAAGTCTTATTGTCCTACTGCTATTAAAAAAGACTATCTTCCGCTTATAGTAATTTTGATACAATTGTTCATACTTGGGTTTTGTTTTCACGCCTGAGCTCTTCTAACTGATATAACTAGGCCGCTTTGTGCAGCAGACCGAAATCAGTATTGAAAGAGTCGAACCTCCTTTGACAACAACGCAAAGCAGCCGCCTTGCTGGCATTTTCATGCTTTGTAGCACCGCAGTGAATCTCATCCAGAAAGCGAAACAAGACTCTGCTCGGGAAAACTCATTGATACAACAGCAGTGGACCAAGTGGGGTCATGTAATCTCCCACTGTCTTTCCTTGGCTCAGTCTCAAAGGATGTGGGGGCAATGCACAGGTGATGTGAATCCAGGAATAAGAGAGGAAGGGAGGGGAGAAAGGCAGGAAATGAGATGGGAGGCTAGATGAATAGCACAGCCAGATGAATTTCTTGCAGTCTGAGTGAAAAACATTCTTTTGGCAGCACTGGAAATAAGCAGACAAATGGTGCTTCTACATGCGAGACCTCAGTGTCACATTCAAGTCAAATAGGAGGCAACAATTCAGACTCAACATATCAGACCATGTTCTTGCCACCTCAAGATGACATGTACATAAATATACAAAAAAATGATGGGACTTTACACCAATCTAGATATTGAATGACCATAGCATGTGAATTAAATAAGCAATTCCTTGCCATATATAAAAAAAGACGGTCCTCAAGATGAGCATAGAAATAAATGCATAGAAATGAGCCAAGTCTAAAGGTTCTGTATTAAATAGAGATTCAAAATATTCCAGGCATAATTAATCCATTCCATTTTCAACACTGCTTTTCCTGTTCAGGGCCCTGGGGGGTGCTGGAGCCTATCCCAACTGACATCAGGCGAAAGGCAGACTACACCCTGAACTGGTCACCAGCCAATCGCAAAGGGCACATATAATCCAGTAAAAAATAATTCAAATGTATTTGATTGTTTTGTTTTTCTATAAAGTGGTTCTGTCCTCATATGGCACAACGAAAACAAGAAATCTATCTTTATCTGCTGTGTCTTTAAATGTTCCCGACTATATGCAAAACAAAATCAAAACAGCAAGAGATGTACATACAACATGTTTATGCATACAATAGGTGATACAAGGCCTCCTTTCTAAATCGTGTTTTTATCCCTTAGGATATGTCGGTCTTGAGTGTAATGACTCTTGGTGCACACCTCCCGAGACAAATTGCCACTGACCCCCATGGATTTTCCAGGGCACACTCCATTCGAAATGGACTATTCAATTTCCCATAGGGAGCCCTGCCACTTCCTCAGCATGCATCATTGAAAATGAAGTCATTTTCGGGTTTGCCTGGTCACAATGAGTCAACCTATATTTCTAATACGTCTTTAATTAATTGCTTACATTAATTGGTGGCATATAGCTCTGAATGATAATCTGGACAATCCTATGACGCTTGAGCTGCCGCAGTGGGTAGATTCTGCTTCCCTGTTGTAAATAAATGGATACTAAAACATTGTTTTGCATATGTTGGCACATATGTCACAGTTGCCCAGACAGCCACGATAATATGAATGATCCTTCATAAGACTCCGATTGCGTCTAGAGAATGGCGACATGTCACCTGTTATTTCAGTCTGCTGAAGCCCACGGCATGCCCCGAGGTTATACCATTCACAGGAACATATTACATGACTGTTTCTAAATAATCATGTGACATGTGACAAGAATGATGTGATGAAATTTTGATTAGGTGCTTAGAAAAAAAAAAAAGACTATGAAACAATACTACTGCGTTCCTGCTTGGGTGTGAATCTACATCCATCGTCATAATCACAAATGACCACAATAATCTAAGTAAACTGGGCAAGCTCTGTCAACTTTTAAATCAAACCACTTATTTATTTTCCTACCAAATCCAGTTGTTTGTATACTGTAATTCTTCAACTTGTCAACAGGCCAAGATACGACAGACATAACAGAAGAAGATAATGCACGGTTACAGATAGCGGCTTTTTGAAGTGAGCTACGGCCCACAAATCAAAGCCAACAAAGCACCAGTATAAACACATCTATTGTGGACACACAGACAGTAAATCAGAGCAGTAGAAAGCACTGAATCATTTCACAAAATTGCCGGAATGCACTAACTATAATCAACATGCACGCAATAATTTTTAGCAATTTGAGTAGAGGTACAGGACTTTTCGTGGAATGGGAAGTGGCCTTCCTCATCCTGATATTCATCCTCTCCTACTAGCAAGCCGAAAAATACAGTTTTTGCTTACCATAGTCTGAGAGGCATCGACCGACACTATTGATCTTAAGTAGATCTGCCATTCTGCTCGGGAGCCAGATGAGCCTTGTCGACATCGATCCCCCCCTTTTTAGTCGGCATTTATCTTTCACTATTTCACTGGACTGAAATAATTCTATACCTGTCATCTTTTATTGTATGTATCACTATGGAAACTCTGTTTTTGTGATAAAAGAAAATGCAAAGCAGTCTACAGAATGAGGACTAAATTTACAAGGAATGTATTTTCTTATTGGTTGAACTTTTACAAGGTTGTTGGAATTTAACATTTTCTTGGGAAAAAAAATAAGATGCGCCAAATATCTGTTTGAGCCCTTCAAACCTATTCCAATCTTGTGTTGCTGTAATTATAACATCTTCATTGTTCTACATTGGCGCAAACATGCTTCTAGATTGTCAAGCTAGAGAAAAAAAAAAACTATAATACTTAATATTCTGCAAAAATCACCTCTGGGCTGTCATTAAATAAGCAATAGTTTTTTTTTTTCTTCCACTAGTATGTCAAATCCTTTTTGCATATATGTAACAAGGGAACATGAGTACTCCTTCATGTGAAAGCCTTCATTGATCTGAAGCATAACAATGGGCCTTTGGTAAAAAATTCAAAAAGGAATTGATTATTATGCAGGAAGAATATGCGTTAGTTCACAGTGCACATCGCAACTAAAAATTCATTTTTCATGAAATTCCTGACGGCCACTTAGTCTCAGGTGTTATTAAATGTCATGTCAACGGATCAACACTGTCAGGGAGGCTGGTATTTATTTAAATGATACAATATCTCAAGATATTTATTTAAAAAGAAGACACGCATATTTGCTTAATACCTACTACTACAAAAGAGAAAGCGTAACCCTTTGAGATGGTCAATGGAGCTGAAAGAATTTCGCTGTCAGTCTCCCTGGTTTTATGTGAAGCTACAAAGGCAACATCTGTTGTTGATTCAATGTGTTCTGATACCTGTCAAAAAGAGATAGCAGACACGTCCACAAACGTCATACGTGATGCTCCTGGGTGTTGAAAACAGCTTCTTGTGGCCCAAATGCTACACTTTGTTAGAGCCATTATGACTGGGTATGGACAACAATCTGGATATTTTTTATGTTGTGGCCATTTTTTTATTTTTATTAATGGCACATGACACTGTTAGGAAATTTGTTTTGATTTACCACTGGAAGCTTAATGATGCATTTGTGAAATTATCATCCATGAAGTGTTTAATGGGGCATGAAAATGTCTTTCTAAATGTTTTGCATTCCTAAATAATCATACTATTTTTGCCCTCAAGAGTTCAACTTGTCATAGCTGACGTTGGTTGCATACGTGTTGTTCTTTTAGATTACACGGTCGGTGAGCCTGAAAAAAAAAAATGCCTCTGCTGGGTATAGTCTAGTCGTGCAATCTGTTTTAATTGTGAAGATGCAGTTAACCAACAATAAATTCCAAGGACAAAAAGTGATACTGCAATGTCACTCAATTAAACAGGTTGAGGCCAACCAAGCATAAGTTGGATCAGCTACATAAAGAGCACGCACACCTTCTACATGTCTGACGGGTTCATACATTCATTTAAGGATATCTTGGTTTATTTTGTATACTGACAAATTCACATGTATTGCAATCTTGCAGTACTGCTGAAAGTAAAATGGATGAATTTGGAAGTTTCGTTTGCTCAAGCAACTTTTGTCATAGTCATTCTCACAATATTAACAGTCACCAAAACATGAACTCCTTTACAGAGATAATAAAAACCATCTTATCGCAGTGTAAATTAATCAGCTCCTGGGTATGTCCTTGTCTGACTTCGATTACATCACAAACCAATTATAACTCTCCAAAGTTTTTGAACCCACAAGAAACAAATATAACAAGAACAATTTGATAGCAATTTCTTTACCAGTTCATGATAATCTAGAAGATTAAACTGTAAAATGAAAGTCCCCATATGCTCAACCAACAGAATTTAGCTAATTGCTGAATGAGGATTTAATGCACTCTGGTTTTTGTGCACAAGCTGGGATTTAAGCATTAAAAATCCATTTGATTTGTCATGTGTAAACACATATTAAGAAATTAATCTGTTGTCCTACTTCATAGCAGATAATGGGGGAAAATAATTTGCTTAAAAATATACTAATTTATAGAGAGCCCAGTTATACCTGCAAGCTTGTGTGTACAGCCTGTCGTTGAGCTTAAACTGGACATGGCTGTTCATTGTGATGGCGGGAAATAAATACCAGGGATTTGTACAAGCACGGATATCATTCCCTTTCTGTTTTCCGTGGTTTGATGTGCAGAAAGAAAAGGTTTTAAGAATCCTGTTAGTGCACCAGATAAAGCACACATAACCTAGTCCATTCTCAAAGGAGCAAACCCAATCAGAGGATAAACCCACTAAGTGTTTAACAGACCACAGGTGGACATTAAAAATCAACCATGTCTGGTGTATATTTATTCGTATATTGTGCATCCAATTTTCACGGTCGATATCCTTATCCGCCGTCACTCCTCCTGGTTTTAATACCCAAATGAGGATATAGTGTAAAGGTGTGGGACTGCACATTGCATAACTGGACTGCGTAGGTTTGCACCACAGGGGGGCAACTAACCAAAGCCTGTATTAGAGGCAAAGTGCTGTGCATGTCAGGTTTGTGCTGCATTAGCACTGTCTTCTTCCTGCAGCTTCCCTGCTGTCAATTCCGAAGGTGTTTTTTGTTTGCCGCATAAATACATTCCACGGACACCTTCCTAAACTATATTAAGTGTAAACTGGGATTCTGGTTTTGCAGTATCAATACATTCGATGGCCATTTGACAGCTTGTTGCACTTAATTGATCACGACTGGCATCATCCATCATCATCGGTGAGACGGAGTAAAACTCAGAGGCAAAAAGTCACACATACGATTGGGTTCATAAGCAGTTCAGCATGAATATTTGATCCAAAATGACTTGTTTCAATGTTACTTATCACTGTGTTGGCTGCAGAACCAAGGAAAAAGTATAAGTAGATAAACACAGAAAACTCAAAACGTTTTACTGCAACTGTCCTACTGCATCAGATCCAGGTTGCCTACACCAATTTAATGATTAGCAAATAATCATTAAATTCATGATTAACTTGGATAAAACAAAATATCTGGTAGGACTTTTTTTGGAAATCAACATCAAATTGAAGAGTATTTTATTGTTTCAGCGTATTAATGAGTGCCTAACTTCCTCAGAACATTGCCGGTGCAATGAAGAGCTGTTGAAGAGGGAACAGTTTGAATTAATTGAACTTAATAATTTAAATAGCAAATTCTGAAATACCAGCATCCCCAAATAGATTGTGTCTGACATTAGAGGTTCCATTGTACTGCTATTTTTGGATTCCAAGTCATCATGTGGTATTATTGTGCATCTGGATAAACCTTCACTATAAAATAATGAGCAGCTTCCGGAGGCAACACACTGACTTACATAGCCGTGAACAGACATTAGATCAAGTACAGGAATGGCACTTACCTTGGAACACAGAAAATGTCAATTTGTGAAAAATGTAAGTGTGCGTGTGTGTGTGTGCGTGTGTGCGTGTGCGTGTGTGTTTGCAAGTTTACACAATCATAGATGTAAGCAAAGACTAGAGTGAGAGGTGGACGCTTACCTGCCCAGATGCAGCTATGCAAGATGTGTACAGTATGTAACATTACACAAGTCAAACTATTAGAAAAAAAATGTGTTGTTTGCAAGAATAATAAGCCACAGCAAGCAAAAGCCAAACAGAACAATAGCATGTCAAAGCAACACAAATATTCTATGCATCTTCTTCTTGAGTATGTCTAATGCCTAATCATTAAACCACCAATTGCTATATTGTGCTTGGTTTAAGAATAAAAAAAAAATGAATAGGAGATTTACCTTGAATGCTGAGTAGCGACCTTAGAAGCC